>NW_013667232.1:196667-213196 GCF_000517525.1 Limulus polyphemus | reverse complement strand
ATAAAAACCTTATAACCCGAGCACTTTGAAAGGTGGACCTTTCTTCTTCAGAGTCAAATTTAAATTATATACCAAAAATAAGAATAACATTATTTTATTTATGTTACAGTTTGAGGATTTCTCCGAAAACAAGTTTAATATAGATAAAATTTAATTCAATATAATTTGTAAACAACAATTCTCAGGCATATAAATTAAACCAAGTATGATACTTTTAAGCACCAATTGGAATCATTGTAGAATACTGAAAACTACTTTAAAGATCGTAAGTCTATTGACGTATTTGGAAATTGTCCTTGGGTCACCTGGTATCGAATATTTACTTTCTAAGGCATCAGACACATGGCCTTTGGTAATGTCAATGGTTTCTTTCTGGTAAAACTACCAAGAGATAAGACAAATAGTGATCTTAATCTTCTAATGTTAAAATGGCTAAAGACATCTGACATTTGTCATCTTTTGGTGTTGAAGTAAATGTGCTAAAACATCAATTATTCGCCATGTAGTGGTGCTAATTTGGGATCTACCAAGGTATTGGCCACTTGCCTTAGGATTATCGATCGTTAGATTTAGCATTAATATATATATATATATATATTTGACTTTATCTATAGAGAAATATAACACTGATGAATGCCTCGGGCAAAACTTCCGTGATGCCTCCTTTATCATTCAATCCAATTCATATTGAATACTTGGTCTTGAACAGAAGTTGGAGTTAAGCAGATTACCATGAGTTAACAGTAATACCGATCAGAAAACAAGATATCCAACACAATAGTATTGTCCAATATATTGTGTAGAGTAAAGTAAATAAAAAAGGTACGTTGAAATTAAAATTGTAATCTCATTAACTGTGTTTTTATTGATATTCAGACTTCAACACAAACATGGGCTAAACAAGAAGGCCAGAGACCCCTAGTGTCCAGATATAATCGGCCTTAATATTGAACGATTTACTAGAGAAGGAGCAGCCAGTTAGCAGCACTCTCCGTCATAAGGGTTTTTGTCTGACTTTCTCACCCGATAAAAAAAAAAGACTGCTTGTCATTTTCATAACGCTTCAAGTATAAAACCTTAATCTGTAGCTTGAAATGCTGACTACTAGGCCACGCCTGCTCCCATCGTAATGATGTTAATAATAGAAGCAATTCACTTCATACAGTGATGATTTAAATTGATTTTTTAAGATTAGTAATGAAGGGTATTTCACCTTTTATGATCTTCTGAATGTTTGTTTGTGTTATTGTTAAGCACAAAGCTGCACGATGGGCTACTTGTGCCGTGTCTGCCACAAGTATCTGAACTCGGTTTTGAGCGTTATAAGCCTTCAGACTCACCGCTAAGCCACTGTTGGAAGTGGCGCAATTCTTCTAATTATTTTGTAGAGTTGTTTTTCATTATGATACATTATTTCTCTGTGGTTCAGTGGTAAATTTGAGGGCTTATAAGACTAAATTTGGGTTCAATTCCTGCGATGGCACAGTGCAAGTAATCCATTGTGCAGGTTTGCACTAAAACAAAACAAAGTAGACACCTAATCTGTTTGCTGTTTCATCAACAATCCAAACGAATATTTTAATTCAGCTTAAGCATCAGTTTTCCTGTTCTTGTTTATAACTAGTATCCGAAACATACGCATCACATATCGTATTGGTATTTTTTTTAAATCAAATTTCAAAACATTCTTCAAACGCTAAATATGGGAGTTAGCTTTCCTTAACTACTATAAAGGACATCGTCTCCCATCTAATGCATTGAAGTTGATTAGTTTCATCACAGATAAAGTTTTCTTCTTTTTTTATATCTGAAAAGCAACGAGATATGATTTTGATGTAATTTAAGTGCTAGGCATAAGATATTACTATAAAATGTATCTAAATCTAATTAAATTACAATAGCATTATTTTTGGAGTACTTTGGTAATTATATTAGGCATGATTTATAGCAAGGGAGTTCTAATTTATTAGTTTAGACGTATTATAATAACAAAATAGTATTTCTATATATAATTATCTAATTAGTATTTAATCTTTCTTGACAGGACTCAAATCAATGCGCTCATTTTATTTACATAGGAAATTTAAAAACCCACTTAATATTCTAATTGTACACGGCTACATTTCTGTATATAAAGATTGATTACTAAATAAGTTAAATTAATATATTAAAATAAGAGCGACTTTGAAACTCTCCAAGTCTTAGTACCAAATTTCAAATTACAATAAAATTCATTATGTATCCACACGAGTTTTGCATTAAGCTACTCAGTAAACTACCAAGAGATAAAGCTGCTATTTTAAACAATAATTCATAGTTTAAAAAGAAAAAACGAAAGTCAGGATCTAGTGGAATATATATTTTGCATAAACAAATGACAAAAATTTCAGATGAGCTTGGCATTCTTACGTCACAACAAAAAGAAGAACGCAGTAGGTAAATCTGGCAAATGTGTGGAATACTTTCTCTGTTGGTTGGTTGAAAAGTGTAAATGTGTGGAATAATTTCTCTGTTGGTTGGTTGAAAAGTGTAAATGTGTGGAATACTTTCTCTGTTGGTTGGTTGAAAAGTGTAAATGTGTGGAATACTTTCTCTGTTGGTTGGTTGAAAAGTGTAAATGTGTGGAATACTTTCTCTGTTGGTTGGTTGAAAAGTGTAAATGTGTGGAATACTTTCTCTGTTGGTTGGTTGATAAGTGTAAATGCACAGAACATGCTAAAACTGGGATTATCCGCGGCTTTATTAAGTTGTAAGTGATTAATCTTTGCATTTTGAGCACGTGGTCTTAGCATGTCCAGAATTATGTCAGAGCAACTAAAAGATTTTCGTATCGTACACCCGGCTATATGCAAAATAATTTTATATATCCCAGCACTATAATTTAAAGCATGCTTGCGTATATTCGTCTAAACCTAGAAGTAGATGATAATTTTTCATACAGTCTTAATACAGCATCCCCATCTTTAACATGATGATATTTTCACTTTAGAGAAACAAACCGTTTACACTCATATCTTTTGTGTGCGTTTTATTATGAAATTGTAGCAATCATAAAATTTTATAAAACCTATTCCAGAAAGATGTAAACAAGTTTTTTGAGAAGGATGGCAAGAAAATTATAAAACAATGATAGAAAGATAGCAAGACTGCTATGTTTCACTAGTAAAAGAAGTAAATTATTTCCCCAGAAAGGGAAACTAAGATTCGACAAGAAAGAGATATAATACTTGTGTTAATGGATTTAGACATTAAGACCTCACGATTCCAGTAGAGAGAAAAAAATACTACATAAAAAATAAATTAAGTTTATAATATAAAGCGTTTCTACTTTTATACTCCTTGAAGTTTGAACATCGATAAAAAGAAATTTCGTTCGGGGAAAGCATCTTATAACAAGATCATCAGAGTTCTGCGAAAAGATATCAGAACAAGTAAAACATTCACGATCTATGATTTGCGACGATACTCATAATCGAAGAAAAAGATAATTTGTTTTAGAATTGTGTATTTTATACAGGAAATGTCAAAAAATTAATATATTGGCAAGGTTGTCATTTAGCGCACTAGGTGGCAGCATAAAAAGTGTGTTTGTTTGTTTTGAATTTCGCCCTAATTTATCAATGTAAGACAGCTAGTCATCATCACCCACCGCCAACTCTTGGGCTACTATTTTACCAACGAACAGTGGGATTGACTGCAACATTATAACGCCCCCACGGCTGAAAGGGCGAGCATGTTTGGTGGGACGGGGATTCGAACCCGCGACCCTCAGATTGTGAGTCGAGCGCCCTAACCACCTGGCCATGCCGGGCCGCATAAAAGTAATATACCACAGAAAACTACGTAACTAGTGTATGCTTATGGTAATATTTATAACTTAGTTTATACTTTTTATTATTACGCGTGACCACCGGTGGCTCATGGGTAAGTCGGTGGGCTTATAACTCATTTGTTTGTAGTTAAGCGCAAAACTACACAATGGACTATTTGTACTGTGCCCACCGCGGGTATAAAAACCTGGTTTCCAGCGTTATAAATCCGCAGACTTGCTGCTGTGCTACTGGGAGGGGGCGACTATAGTTTTAAATATAGGGTTTAAATATCCGCGGTGATAAGAGCATAGATAATCCTTTATGTAGCTTTGCGCTCAACAACAAACAAAAAAGTTATAACCCCACCGACTTACCCGCTGGAATTGCAATTTATAAAACATAATTCAAAAACGTTTTCTATACGTTTTTTTTTTATCATGACTTTTATATATCAGATGGAGGTTAAGGATATATAGTTAAATGTTTTAACCCATTTTTGAGAAATCTTAAAGGGCCTGATCAAAATACGCAAAGATGGCATATCCGAGGTGTGACTGTTTAGAATCGCTAGCTTTTGGCAGAGGTAAAATTGAAATGCTGCCGTACTCGAATCGTTCGTTCGATTTTTTTATCAATCTAAACTCGAAGTCCTCCCGAGTTTTTCTACCCAAAGTTATCAAAACTGGTTTAGCCAGTTCCTCACAGCAACCTGTAACAGACGAGCATCTCTGTCACATGGATAAATAGACAGAAAGATAGATAGATTGTTTGTTTGAATTTCGCGCAAAGCTACACGAGGGCTATCTGCGCTAGCCGTTCTTAATATAGTAGTGATAGACTAGAGGGAACGCAGCTAGTCAACACCACCCACCACCAACTCTTGGGCTAGTCGTTTACCAACGAATAGTGGAGTTGACTACACATTATAACGTCCCTAAAGCTGAGAAAACGATCATGTTCGGTGAGAGGAATTCGAACCCGAGATCTTCAGATTGCGAGTCGAGCGCCTTAACCATCAGGTCATGCTAACTCAGATAGATAGATAAACAATTATCTGAAATATGTTCAATAAATTGCATTAAAAACTAATTTTCTACATATTTATTTCATAAGGTCTTAATTTCTAAATTTACATCAAATGAACTGGATTACGCAAGCCTAAAGTACAACGACGAGCATGAGAAATGTGTTATTAACGTCATCCTAGATGGTTACACCTTTTAATTATTAATTAAAATACAGAGAGAACGTTAGTTGTTACTAGATAATTCCTTGTAGGTGCCAACAAAGCTAATAATTCTAACAACACACAGTTAATAATTCTAGAGTTGGCTCTTGGTAATCCATGTCTCAAAAGAAGAAGAAAAAAGGCCAAGCATTCCGTTAACTCAGATATTTATATACTCGATCAAATATATTTATGTTCATACATCTTTTGGTTTTTGTATTTTCTGTTACTTTGTTTAAACGTTATCATCTATACATGGTAAAGTAGTTTCGGCTTTTTTGCTTCTTCAGATTTTTTGTTCAACGGAAAGCATTTTATCAAGCCTAGGATAAAGGTTGATCATAACTAAACGGGTTCATCGAAACTGAATGAATTTTATCAAACCTGTAATGGAGACTGAACACAACTAAAGGGTTTCGTAAAATCTGTAACGGAGACTGATCATAACTAAAGGGGTTCATCAAAACAGAAGGGGCTTTAAACAACTCGTAACGGAGATTGATCATAAATATTGGGGTTCATCAGAACAGAAAGGGCTTCATCAGACCTGTAACGGAGACTGATCATAACTAAAAGGGTTCGTCAGAACAAAAAGGGCTTCATCAGACCTGTAACGGAGACTGATCATAACTAAAAGGGTTCGTCAGAACAGAAAGGGCTTCATCAGACCTGTAACGGAGACTGATCATAATTAAAGGGATTCATCAAAATAGAAGAGGTTTCATCAAACTCGTAACGGAGACTGATCATAACTAAAGGGATTCGTCAGAACAGAAAGGGCTTCATACAATTCGTAACGGAGATTAATCATATATCAAGGGGTTCATGAAACTCGAAACGGAAATTGATCATAACAAGATCAAAACAGTGGCAATCAAACACAGACAATATTTAGTTAAGCAGCTATTGTTTGTTGTTAAGCCCAACATACAACCAGGGGTATCGAAACCCAATTTTTAGCATTATAAATCTTTAGATTTACTGCTGAGCCGCTGGGGAGGGGTACTTAGATAAGTCACAATTAACTGGTAATTCACATAGCATAACTGCCTATCTAAAGAAATAAATTACTAGCAGAAATAATTATTACTCCCCCAGTGGCAAAGCAGAATGTCTGCGGACTTAAACGCTAGAAACGAGGTTTCGATACCAGTTGTGGGTAGAGCACAGATAGCCCATCGTGTAGTTTTGTGATTAATTACAAACAAACAAATAATTAAAAAGTTAAAGTTAATTATAATATTCAATAATAATTATATAAAAGCTCGTTTGTGGCGATTCGAACAGAACTGGTAATCTTATTAGCATATCATGATAATAATATATCAGCAAAATTAGCTTTCATGTTTCGTTACCAATTATATTACTTTACATAATTCACTTTCAGTTAAATATCGCATACTTACTTTGTATCGGGATTTAATGAATTAGTTTTGGTCAAAAAATAAAAGAAAGGTAGAAGAAATATAAAGAACGTTACCGTATATCTTGAATTGTTCAAACTAGATATACATATTTACGTGGAAAAAAATATTTATTGTATTAATACAAAGATTCTTGAAGACTAGCATGCTCCACTGATGCAGCGGCTCATTTCAGCGCTTACAGCGCTAAAAATCGACTTTACATCCCAGTGGGACAGTGAAAATAGACCCTTGTGCATCTTTGCGTTACCAACAAACAAAAGAAATGTAACAGTACTTGATTTAATTATTAGTGAATCAATAAATGAACTTTAGTTATTACTGGATCAATAAATGAACTTTAGTTATTAGTCGAGCAATAAATGAACTTTAATTATTAATCGAGCAATAAATGAACTTTAATTATTAGTGGAGCAATAAATGAACTCAAAAATGTTCCTCGAGATAACAAAAATACCAGTTGATAACTGGGTTTTGTCATTTATCAACCTTTTTTCTTTCTGCTCAGTGTAATAAATTAATTTAATGTGGTGCAATGAAAAATAGCGTTGGGCTCATGGCTCATGTTAAGTTTGGCAAAAGGATATAAAGTAGATAAGAATTACCAAGAAAGCTTAATAAATTTTTACATGCATAAAAGGTATATTTAGGGCATAGAAACTAAGTTTATAATACAAGTATGTTCAACCTTTACTAAAATTTGTCTGCGAGCTAGATATAATCAACTTAGCCAGAGAGCTCAACATATAGGAGTTAATATTTAAATCAGTGCTACAGTAGGAACACAAGCATCTGAAGGATAGCCAAGCGGCTAGCATGTCGAGCTTTAGATCGTAGAGTCCAGAGTTCGAGACGTACACACTCCATACTTTTAGCTGTGGATTTCGCAGACAATTCAGCTATTTGGTTCGAAAAGTTGAACAAAGTCCTTTTGGTGACAGGTGCTTATAGTTGATTGTGTTCCTTCTGGTCAGTAGTTCAAAATGAGGAACGTTTTAAACTGAACCCTAAGGATATCCGACCTTGTCGCTTAGTTCACATACACAATACATACGGTGTCGTTCTGGTTGAAACTTTAAATTATCTTTCATTTATTACGACCCGGAGAAAAACTCTGTGAGCACATGAAATTTAACTTATCAATTTATTTAAAAAATGCAGTATAACTGGTCATCTTCTGGAATAAAAAAAAAGACAAAAAAAGACTAGGTGTGTATCTAGGATGTATCATCTGATCATAATCATAATCGGTCACTCGGTCGTCGATTTCTCCAAGTTTCTTGAGTTACACGATTCCAATTCCACTTTTCCTCCTATAACACTTTCTCTTTTGATTGCCCGTTCCCATTTTAATTGAATTCAATCGCTAATATAGGCGTAAATAGCTCCTAAGTTCCGGCACTTTTTCTGCTATATTAAAACCTGTCAAGAAGGAGTTTTTATACCAGATTACCAACGAATTTATTTTTGAACGATGACCGAGTATTTACAAGAAATGCAACTGATGGGATTAGAAAATAACTGTGATCAATGAATCTGAGACAAGGATCGATGTTGAGAAAAGACACTCTTTAGGTAAAGTAGATTTTGCTCATGATAGGCTTTGGTTTCTTGAAGCTAGGCCTTTTATTTTTATTATGTCTGTTTACGGACGGCAAAGTTGCAAATACATATTGGAGGATTCAAATATGTTAGGCTTTTTTCTTTTCCGTCATTTTTGACGGGTTTTTATACTAGCTATATTATAAATTACTAGAAGAAGCATATCAAGCCTCCAATTCAGACCCAATCAATAACTAATTGTTGTTTAAACAATAATACAGTCAAGTCAGTATCATAAATTCAACAACAACATTATCTATGGGGTTTGGGGTCCGTTTTATTTCACTCTATAGTAACCTAAATTAAATTAGGTAAGTGAACAATGTTATGACATTTCATCGAATTCGTTGTTTGATATTATATAGCGAACCAACTGTTTAATGATTATATATATATATATACATGTTAAATATTTCTTTTTCATGTACGGATTCCCTTTTCAATTTCACCTTGGTGGAAAAGAAAAGAAATCATTATATATACAAGAATAATATTGTCGAGTCAAAATCATTAGTTCAACAGCAACACAGCTTTTAAGATCATCGTCTCATTTTTAATTCCGAATGGTGCTTTGTAAAGATGGTTTTTACAACTGTGCTATGATTGATGTTCAATAAAAAAAATACATCAGCAAGTATATAGGGGGAATATAGCAGTGTAATGAATTGAAAAAGTGCCTTTCTATAAAAACTTGAGCTGACAATACGAGTATGTTATATACTATTTCAGAAGAAATTTAAATTGATCTTAAATATCTAATTGTAAGATGCATTTTGACTCTTAGGGTGGAACATTGGTAGAGATGTAAATATGTTGACTCTGCGTTTGTAACGAATAAGATTATTTAGAGTAAATATCTGTGAAAAATATCTTAGCCTAATCACAAATGTTATATTTCATTTCAAAAAGCAAGTTTTTTTTTTTTCATTTTTAAAATATTTCCAAGAGCAAGTGGAAATTTTTGTATTTGAAAGGTTGTTAGTTTAGCCTCACAATTTACACAATGATTGAGCAAATCGAGGAAATGGTTTGAAACCAACTTCAAAACTCTTGCTAAATTTTGTTTTGTATTCTTTTTCTTGTAGCTTCTAGTTCAACTACACAAACATATATACGTAGAAAATGTATACCGCACTTTTTGCCTGATAAAATAAGCATTACTTCATACGTCCATGTTAAAAACAACAACAGAATAAAGAGGCAACTTTAAGTCAGCTGGGGCCAAACGAACAAAACTTACGTTAACAAATGTTAAAAGAGGACAAGAAGCGAGAGACCAAGATGACGAAACCGGTGGTTACAGTGTCAGAGGAGATATAGCGAAAGTAAGAAACCCAAATGGTAGTGTTGATGCTTACGTTTTCGTAAAGTAAATGACCTCGTTTCTCTGTACAGCCGATAACCGTTTAATCTCCATTTCTACGATAGCAGATGTAATGACAATAACTATCAAGATATTTAATGTCCCGTTAGTCTCGTTAACATCCATAATCCACATGGAATATGATTGATGATGTTCCATTAAGAAAGATAACAGTGGCATTACTTCTATACACCAGAAACGTCACGAATGTGTCGGTCTTCTCACTTAGTTATATTGATTTTCCAGCAAGTTGACAACAAGTTAACAACATTCAGTAATTCTGCTTGGACCGTTTTATTTGGGCGACTTTAATGTGGTGCAGCAAAGTTTGAATGAACAGATTTTTGAAAATTGATACAAAGTAACGTTGTTTGTTTGTAATTAAGCACAAAGCTACACGATAGGCTGTCTGTGCTCTACCCACCGCGGGCATCGAAACTCGGTTGTAAGTCCGAAGACATACCGCCGTGCCACTGGAGGGTGCAAAGTAAACCATACTGCTTAGGTAATTTTTGTTAAACGTCAACAAACATTGTTATTTCTCCAACACCTAAAGTAAAATGTTTTATGTACTCTGACGCATGTTTTCAGAAACTCCAGTATATTGAAAATAACTTAAATAGGCATTTTTTAATCTTTTTGTTAGTGATTTTTCTATAAAGTGAACCAATATTTCTTATAAGACTATCTTTAGATTTTTGTTTGTTTGCTTGTTTTTGAATTTCGTACAAAGCTACACGAGGGCTATCTGCGCTAGCCGTCCCTAATTTAGCAGTGTCATCACCATCCACCGCCAATTCTTGGGATTGACCGTCACCTTATAATGCCCCCGCGGCTGAAAGGGCGAGCATGTTTGGTGGGACATGTTCGAACCCGCGACCCTTAGATTGCGAATCAAGCTCCTTTCCCCTAACATAAAAAAGAAGAAAATTAAATTATTTTAAAGTTAATATTCGTTATATTTTCCTTACCTAAAAGGAAGTCATTACTATAAAAAAGCGGCTACGTCAAACATTTAGAAATTTAATTCATATTAAGCATTCGATGTAACATTTAGTATAAAAGATGAATTTAATTAATAACATTTTAGTTTTAATGGTTCTAGAAATTAAAAAAAATATTTGAAGAAAATGTCACAGTGACGCCTGGAAGGTGACATAACTTCATTATAACGTCACAACTGGAGATAATTAGGTTTCTCAAGTATAAAAATAGATTGAAAGATATTGGAAATTAACACAAATTAAATTCACTTTTTAACTTTGAAAAGTACTAAAGACGGTCGTTGCTCCTTCAACTCGACACACAAGGAGAAAACTGAGAAAGGAGAAATAGAACGTTAAGTTTGTTTGAACGTACTGTGTTTGTTTGTTGTTAATCACACAGTTATATAATAAGTTATCTGTGTTGTGCCCACTTTAGGTATATAAACTAAATTTTTAGAGTGATAAGCCCTCAGGTTTACCGCTGAGCCATCGAAGTGGGAGGGGTTTGAATGTGAAGTGACTTGAATTTATCGTAAAGACTGTTTCATTCTGTTTGTGGATAAACATGTTACTTTAACTCAAGGGTAAGCTTTCAAATTTGTGTCACCTACTTAGTAAACGTAGGCGTGACTTAGTGGTTAGCGTGCCCTGACTGTAAACCCGAAGTTTCATGGTTCTAATTAGCAATTCCATTTTTTCATGATTAGTATGGAATACAATTTTATTCGAGCATGTTCCCCCTCTAAATTATGGAATATAATTTTATTCGAGTATGTTCCCCCCTCTGAATTATGGAATATAACTTTATTCGAGTATGTTCCCCCTCTGAATTATGGAATATAACCTTATTCGAGTATGTTCCCCCTCTGAATTATGGAATATAACCTTATTCGAGTATGTCCCCCACTCTAAATTTCCATGAAGCTCTACATGTAGTTATGAAATTTTTGTTAACCGCATGTCGAAATGTCGTAAACATGATTTAGTCTTTTTACACAGGTAGAGGCTACATACTGCAACAAGTCTCAAGCTCATGTGTACCGTTTCTTGTAAGATAGTTTATTCGAACAGGTCATACAGAAGCTTGTATAACCTGACTTGAGCTGCACATGGACTTGTAGTTGGAACATTTAATCTACTGCATTTAGTGAGATTGCTGTACGACGGCTTCTGGTCAAATAAAAAAAATTTAGAATCCACACCCAATCTTTCGTCATGATCCCGGTCTTGATTCCTGCTGTTTTAGGGAAGTACTCCTCTTCGTCTGATCAGCCAGTTAAAATCACAACGGAAACCGGTAAGTCCGTAAGCAGACAGTTAAAATCACAATGGAAAACGGTAAGTCTGTGAGCAGCCAGTTAAAATCACAACGGAAATCGGTATACCCGCCTACACTATATGCATAACAGCTAAATAAAGACTCTATTTGTTCCTTTACTGTACCAGCATTTTGTGAATACATTAAACTTTCTTGTTGGACATCAGTGTACCTGAATAACATATTCAGAAAGTCTTTGCGTAGCTTTGCGCGAAATGCTAAAACGCAAAAGCAAACCTAAGAAACAAAAGTAAATATCAGAATCATTAGAAGATTTTTAACTTTTATATAGCAAAAATATAAAGCTTATCTTATAGAAGCATGAAAATTAACCATTGTTCATTAGTGTTCTAATTTAGAACAAGCACGGAAGAAGCAGAAGAAGATAAGTGAACAAAACCACAATTTTCTTACGCGAAAAACAAATTGAAACTGATGAGGCAAACTTCTTGATGATCAGCGTTGCTTGAAGAATAATTTGTTGTAATAGTGATACTGAAAACTCAAAGAAAGAGGATAAAAACCTTAATGTAATAGTGAAACTGAAAACTCAAAGAAAGAGGATAAAAACCTTAATGTAATAGTGAAACTGAAAACTCAAAGAAAGAGGATAAAAACCTTAATGTAATAGTGATGCTGAAAACTCAAAGAAAGAAGATAAAAACCTTAACGATATAGATATATTGAGAAGTCAAAGAAAGAGGATAAAAACCTTAATGTAATAGTGATACTGAAAACTCAAAGAAAGAGGATAAAAACCTTAATGTAATAGTGATACTGAAAACTCAAAAAAGAGGATAAAAACCTTAATGTAATAGTGATACTGAAAACTCAAAGAAAGAGGATAAAAACCTTAATGCAGTAGTGATATTGAAAACTCAAAGAAAGAGGATAAAGTCCTTAATGTAATAGTGATACTGAGAACTCAAAGAAAGAGGATAAAAACCTTAATGTAATAGTGATACTGTAAACTCAAAAAAAGAAGATAAAAACCTTAATGTAATAGTGATACTGAGAACTCAAAGAAAGAGGATAAAAACCTTAATGTAATAGTGATACTGAGAACTCAAAGAAAGAAGATAAAAACATTAATGTAATAGTGATATTGAGAACTCAAAGAAAGAGGATAAAAACCTTAATGTAATAGTGATACTGAGAACTCAAAGAAAGAAGATAAAAACCTTAATGTAATAGTGATATTGAGAATTCAAAGAAAGAAGATAAAAACCTTAATGTAATAGTGATACTGTAAACTCAAAAAAAGAAGATAAAAACCTTAATGTAATAGTGATACTGAGAACTCAAAGAAAGAGGATAAAAACCTTAATGCAATAGTGATACTGAGAACTCAAAGAAAGAAGATAAAAACCTTAACGATATAGATATATTGAGAAGTCAAAGAAAGAGGATAAAAACCTTAATGTAATAGTGATACTGAGAATTCAAAGAAAGAAAATAAAACTTTAAAAGGTTATTAAAACTAATGGCGTAGCCTCTTTGTATCATTCAAAAAATGTGTTAGCTAGGCTAAACTTCAAATTTGAATGATTTATAAGATGAGCTTGTCAAACTAAACTGTTATCTATTTATTTACGGATAAACAAGTAAATATGTTTTAATACATCCTTTTTAAACAATACGTTTCGCTAAGTTTATCTAGAATTGTCAAACTGTCAGAATGATATTACGTCATTAATCTTAGCTATTGTTGATTTCTATTACATGACTGTTTAATGACGTAATATTACTCTGATATTGTAGCACGTGACAGTTTGAACTCTTGTTCTATTTTATTTCAAACTTGCATCCTGATGGTACTAGTTAAATCTAGCGAAACGTGACGTTTTCTTTTTCAAAAAAAATATTTGCTTAAAACATATTTACTTGTTTATCAGTAAATAAATAAATAACAATATACTTTAAATTATTACTTCACTCAAGTAGAGACGACATGTTACAAACCGTTAATAAATTTCATATTGATTCGAAAGGCGGCGTGTAAGATAGAATATGTTATCTCTCCCCAGGGCGAGTTGTTTCTTCGATATTTTAGCGTTCTGTCGTCTAAAATGTGTTGTAAATTTGTTGTTTCCTTGCCATAATTACACTGTGGATAAGCAATATCTAATTAAATATAGAAATGTGTAACAACAAAAACATATTTTCAGATAGTTCCTTCACTTATGAATCCAGATTATTTTATTTTATAATTCTAGCTTCCGAATCTCTTGATTTGTTTTATTTTATTCGTTAAGCTAATTATAAAACATCACCTCGTTCGTTATTTAATTTTGTCACTTCTGAATCATATCTGAAAAGTTAAAAGTTTCGTGCTAATGAAATTCCTACTTTCATATTATAGGCCCAGCATGGCCAGGTGGTTAGGGCGCTTGACTCGCAAGCTGCGACGCGAGGGTTCAAATCCCCGTCATACCAAACATGCTCGCCCTTTCAGCCGCGGGGGCGTTATTATGTGTCGGTCAATCCCACTATTCGTTGGTAAAAGAGTAGCCCAAGAGGTGGCAGTGGGTGGTGATGACTAGCTGCCTTCCCTCTAGTCTTACACTGCTAAATTAGGGACGGCTAGCGCAGATAGTCCTCGTGTAGCTTTGTGCGACATTCAAAATAAACCAAACCAGATCCTGGATCTTTATTCAACTTAACTTTATAATGATGAATAATTATAGATTCTATGAAAATTTGACTCTCTATTAAAAACAATTACGTCCTTATTTGAGAAGCCATGAGAAGTTTTACTTGTGGATTCGAAAACACGAGAGGGTGGTTTCTATATTCTAACATTTGATTCTTGTTCGGTTTCCGTTTCCTCACAGTCATTGCAGATGTTTGTATAAATACAGCCGGGATTTGGAGATTTGGGTTGATTGTTAGAAATAACGACGATACTCGTTGACCTGGAGTAGTAACGAACTTAATCATTATATAATTTTAGAATAAGTTAGATTTTTGGGGGCAATACTCTTACATTATTTAACACTATATAATTTTAGAATAAGTTAGATTTTTGGGGCAATACTCTTACATTATTTAACACTATATAATTTTAGAATAAGTTAGATTTTGGGGTGCAATACTCTTACATTATTTAACACTATATAATTTTAGAATAAGTTAGATTTTGGGGTGCAATACTCTTACATTATTTAACACTATATAATTTTAGAATAAGTTAGATTTTGGGGTGCAATACTCTTACATTATTTAACACTATATAATTTTAGAATAAGTTAGATTTTGGGGTGCAATACTCTTACATTATTTCACACTATATAATTTTAGAATAAGTTAGATTTTGGGGTGCAATACTCTTACATTATTTAACACTATAATTTTAGAATAAGTTAGATTTTTGGGGCAATACTCTTACATTATTTAACACTATATAATTTTAGAATAAGTTAGATTTTTGGGGGCAATACTCTTACATTATTTAACACAATATTATTTTAGAATAAGTTAGATTTTGGGGTGCAATGCTCGTACATTATTTAATTAAACTAAAATAAGTTTCACAAGCAGAAATTATTAAGAAGCAAGCAGCTCTCAAGTTAGAATTAAAAATATATACTTTTGCTATGGAGTCGGAAAAAATGTCAAAGTGAGAAAAAATCTATATGGCGCCTGTAAGATTTGTTAACCACTTAAAGAAGCCTTAAAAACACAGGCTTTGAAGATAAAGAAGAGAAAACGATTAGAATATGACATTACAGAAACAATGAAATATTTTTGTTTTGATCCAGATTTTCTCGCTCTCTTTCTCTCAATATTGTACAAATTACAAATCTTGTTTATGCCAGAAGCACCCGGACTGAACGGATCAGCCAACGGATGATAAATTTAGGTTGTCCGCTTATCACAAAGCCCAATGATTACGAAGTGGAAAGCTAACGCCTCCATCGTCGTCACATCATCTGTTTAGGGAGAAAATCGCCTGCAGAAGTGCGGCCTTCATACTGTTTTTCACGTTCCAGTAGGCGGATGTTAATCGTTACCAACTTTAGTTAACTGTATTTCTACCCTAGTTATTTCTTGCTGTTTAGTTCCCTATTTAGGAGTCTAGAGCGAGTTACTAAAATGAATTTATACAATATAAATGCTCCTTCCTTATGACTTTTCTAAACCCGTTTTAATTAGGTATGGCGCTGATGGTGGTTAAACTTCAAATATACACACATTTTCATTGAAAAGAAAAGCTGCGGGCCAGGCATGGGCTAGTGGTTAGCGTGTTCGGACTGTGAGGGTCTATGGTTCACGACTCATTACGTAAGAAACGCACTCTGAACTATTCGATCATGCAAGAGTAAACCAAGAGTTTGCGATAGGCGCTTCTGTTGACTAGCTGCATTCGTTTGTATAGCTTTGCATAAAAAAGTCTAAAACAGAAACAGTTATTGACATGATATCGCCCTAAGGTGGATAAGATCTGTGTTCTAAATCTAACTGCAAAATTAGATAGCCTCAAAGCTAGGATATAAATAGTATGGTTAACAGAATGCACACTAAGGTGAAGAGAGTGTAAAAAGAATCTTCACGAAGATGAATAGGATGTGAATAGTATCTGAGGGTCGTGAGACCGAATCTCAGTCACACCAAACATACTCGCCCTTTCGGTCATGGGGGCGTTATAATGTGACGGTCAATTCTACTGTTCGTTGGTAAAAGATGTTACGTATTAGAATTTCAAATAGCCTGGAATTGAGTTAACTGATGAATTTAAATTTAGTAGTTAAATTGTACTTTGGATTTAGTAGTTAAATAAATGCCGATATATAGCG
>NW_013667232.1:189159-195692 GCF_000517525.1 Limulus polyphemus | reverse complement strand
ATACACATAAGAATACAATTTAAAATAACAATTATTACAAATAGTTATTACAAACAATAATTTATAAACAAAAGTTTCGCAAACTTACAAACAATATAAAGTCTTCTTTCTAGTCTGGAACTTCCTTGATATCTTATCAAGGGTTTACGATGAGCGAGTTAATTACGAGTTGATGTAAGTACGATTCGCTTAACGGGAAGCTAGCTACCTTTATCCTTTGCCACACACGCTGAGTTTCCACAGTTGAAGTTAGGTAATGTTTTCGTAAAAGTATTAAAGTCCTGGTCAAATATCTGAAGTTTTCCGAATGGTAAGCGTTATAACAATCACAGTTATAATTTCCGAAGTTTTATAGCACATTGACTATAGCGAACTAATAATAGAGACCCACCTTGGCGCATTGCGTTGGTTATATTTATAGCCGTGGGAAGGTTCTCTAGAAAATTCATATTACGCAACAGTACAATTTAAGAGTTTATACACACACACACACACACACACATATATTGTTGATTCTTACTCTCGAGAATCTTTTATAACTTTGGAGAACAAGCGGGAGTTTCGCAATACATATTTAACACTACAAGCTATGCATGCTTTTAAATACAAACTTAATCTAAACAACGTCGATATTAAAATAAATATATAATAAAAATTCGTTACAAAGAGCAGCCCAAGAGTTGGCGGTGGGTTTGATGACTAGCTGCCTTCTCTCTAGCCTTACACTGCCAAATTAGGGACGGCTAGCGCAGATAGCCCTCGTGTAGCTTTGCGCGAAATTCAAAACAAAAAAAAACAAACAGGTCTGATGGCATTCGGTCTAGCGTTTCAACAGTTATAAGCGAGCACACACATAGTAGCTTCGATTAAAGAAATCAATAGTATCAACACTAAAATTGAATATTTATAATTTTACTTCATTTGCTATAATAACGTAGTTAACAGTAAACTTAGTGTAAGTCACAGCTAATTAAGCGTTGTAATAATTTCAATAAATAGCTATAATTATCTAATAAGTCTCTTCATAACTGCTTTAAATATATGTAATTATTCAATAAATCTCGTCATCATTGTATTAAATATATGTAACTATTCAATAAATCTCGTCATCATTGTATTAAATATATGTAATTATTCAATAAATCTCGTCATCATTGCTTTAAATATATGTAATTATTCAATAAATTTCGTCATCATTGTATTAAATATATGTAATTATTCAATAAATCTCGTCATCATTGTATTAAATATATGTAATTATTCAATAAATCTCGTCATCATTGCTTTAAATATATGTAATTATTCAGTAAGTCTCGTCATCATTGTATTAAATATATGTAATTATTCAGTAAGTCTCGTCTTCATTGTATTAGTATCACAGAACTGCACATTTTATAATGACAGTTTAGCTCATAAATGTGCATGAAACAGAATTATTCATCGATCAAAGAATTACAGATAATGTTTATATAACAAAATTTCGTACATATGTTTGAAAAGAAAAAACTCGAATGTAAATTAAAGTAACACTAGATTTATTGCAAACACAATTTGTGAATCGGGTTTGTTTGTTAATATAATATAAGCCCCCAAGTGGCACAGCGGTATGTCTGCGGACTTACAACGCTAGGAACTGGGTTTCGATAGCCGTAGAGGGCAGAGCACAGATAGCCCACTACGTAGCTTATCATAAATCAGTACTCGCCGAATAATAATCGCATTAATTTGTTTCAACCATATATGTATATACGATTTATAATAGTTAATGTAATTAAACCAAAAATGTAAATCTTTTAGTTTCCTATGAAGTAGCGTCATTAGGGTTTTAAAGTAATTTTAGTTTGTTTTTTGTTTATTCAAATTTCAGATTGGTCTACTTACAATCATATATATGCTAAACCTAAATGTATTCTTTTTTAACGTTAAGATTAAATCTTCATTCAAAATTATGTACAACTTATGATATCCACGTTGCTTTTTATATATAACGTAACCTTCAAAGTACCATGGCTCTATATAACACTGTTAAACATAGGTCAGCATATGTCTTTACTACAATATGGTTCTCTATAACACTGTTAAACATAGGTCAGCATATGTCTTTACTACAATATGGTTCTCTATAACACTGTTAAACATAGGTCAGCATATGTCTTTACTACAATATGGTTCTCTATAACACTGTTAAACATAGGTCAGCATATGTCTTTAGTACAATATGGTTCTCTATAACACTGTTAAACATAGGTCAGCATATGTCGTTACTACAATATGGTTCTCTATATCACTGTTAAACATAAGTCTTTACTACAATTCCTAATTAATTTACATATTATCATTTATTTTAATAAGACGAAGGTTCTAAATTATTTTACTCTGGTGGCAAATGTGCTAGTTACTAGCTACTGTTTTCAAGAAAAACAAAAAAATGTTTTAACGTGTTCATTTTTCTTTAAGGTTAGCAATATGTTTATCATGAGCCTGGCGATTGCTGACCTAACTGTTGGAATGATCGTTATGCCAATCAGCTCAGCCTATGCCATCACTGGAAACTGGAAATTTGGAATCATCGTTTGCCAGTTCTGGTTGTCGGTGGACTACAGTGCAAGTACAGCATCCATCCTGAACCTTTTCATCCTAAGTTTGGACAGGTACTGGTCAATACGTTCACCCCTGAAATACTTAAGGAAAAGAACAAAAAAGCGGGCTCTTATCATGATTGGGATAGTGTGGTTGGTGTCTGCTATGTGGATTGTTCCAATTATTGGATGGCACTTTTGGTATAACAATGGCATTCGTAAACAGCCTAGCGATGTGTGCGAAACGGAATTCGCCGATAATGTGTTTTTCAAACTGACAACGTCGACTGCCAACTTCTACGTGCCCATGCTGTTAATGATTTGCTTGTACGTGAAGATATTTTCAGAAATTAAGAAGAGAAGTAATTTTGAAATCGGTCAGTGCAATCAGAGAGGAAAAGAAATAAATAATGATTCCATTAACCAACCAGTGTGTGAAATCCAATCCCAACAAGACAGTTGTCAGAGAAATGTGAGATGGCACTCGACTCGAAGTCGGATCCAAGGCGAGTCTAGACAAGTCCGGAATGCTTCGACTCCTTTTGGTGAAGAGTTCTTTGAATGTGATGAAGAAAACCAATATTCGGAGTCCAGTTTTACAATCGAAAAACGAGAAATGGACCCCTGGCGAGATGTCAATCAGATTAATGTCACGACATCTAACCATTTTAGTAAGAGTGGGAAGAGCAATTTAAAGACAGTGAAAGGAAATCGTCGCTATAGACATTTAACGTTACTATCAGTCCCCATGCTGAACGATGAGCAGGGACATCAAATTACTCCATTCCACAAACAGCATTTCGATGATGTCACAGTCAATGTTGAAGTGGTCAGTGACAGTGGCAGCGAGGACAAAGATTTAGTCTTTCACGAAAATGACAAAGCGTCAACGTTCCATTCACGCAGACAAGCTTTTCTTTCTTCATCATCAACATCGCCAAATACTGACGCGAAGCCAAAGAGATCAAGATGTGGATCGGGAAAATCCAAATCATTTCTTGAAAAATCTTACAGGCCCAAAATAAATCGTAATAATCTTGGTCAAGAAGACATAGAACTCGACTCCGTGGTGGATCAACTACTGAAGCCCAAGGCCAGCCTTTCAGGTAAGCATAAACATTGTAAAAACATTAAAAACTCGCTTTATGTAAAACCCTGTGATTCGCTGGCTCAGCGTGGCACCGGATCAAATATCCGAGCTGGATCAGGATTCTTGCCTCACCTCACCACAGCATTCCGCGTTACAAGAAAATCTCTGGCATCGAATCTAAGGCAAGAAAAGAAGGCTGCTAGACAACTGGGAGTTATAATGGGCGCTTTTGTTCTATGCTGGCTTCCTTACATTATAACATTCATTGTCACAGCTTACTGTGATGATTGCATTGATCCAAAAATCCATACCGCTACCATCTGGCTAGGCTATTTGAACTCTACGATGAATCCATTTTTGTACGCCTTGTGCAACGATAATTTTAAGAGGGCTTTCAAAAAAATGATTAGAAGGAGTTCCAGTTATTCCAAGTTTTTTCCTGCTTTCAACAGCACACGGACAGACCATCTTTTTGCCTGAAAGTTAATCATTTTGAACTGATAATATATAAGTCAAAATAACGCTCAACTGGTTCTAATTATGCGTTATCTTCTTTCTTTTGAGTTATGAAGTTTTAATCAATTCTCATTGTCACTCTGATTGAAACTTTAAGTAAACTGTATAAGTTTAAAGGAATAGTTAATCATTTGTACAGTTAAGGAATTAATCATATTAGTGTTGGTAATCAAAACTGATTATACATTATTGACTTGGTGTTTTAGTTTATGAAATACATGTACGTATATATATGTATATAAAGATAATATTAATAGACAATCTCAAAATATTCTTTTTCTCTTACAATGTTATGGCAAGTTTCTTCTAAATATACATATTAACGAAATTGCCTACTTGTTTTCAATAAGCTTTGAATTGTCTGTGCTACATTGTTTCAAAGTTTTATTAATGTAATTGAACTGTTATTTACATCAAATAGTAAGTATTTTAAAGCTGTGAAAATTTGAAAAATAAATATCTTAAATTTTATATTTTATTTTAGGATAACGTTGCACCAAATGTAAACAGCTGTATAAGACAAATAATCCTCGAAGGCTCTAAAACTGTCTTTCTGAATAATCTAAAACTCTTTTGCTATTTATATGAGTAATATGTTGTCGTAAAACATGGAAAATTATATGTACTAGTGTAAATGTCGTGTAAGTGCTATAATACAGTCTTGGCCAAAATGTTTGCATATTTTGTAGCAAATAAGATCATTATTACTAAGATAGAATACTCTTAGTGCTGTCAAACTGAGAAATTCATGTTAGGTTAAACATCTACATATGTAACTTGTATAATGAGATAGGTTCTATGGACATCATGAACGATTTATTAGAACAGCAAACAATTTTATCAGACGCCTGTAGAAAGATGTGTAATTCAGCATTTCACCTATCACAACAAAACCTTACCAAAATATACATATAATGACAAAATATAACATCAAATTATTATAAATAGCATTTGTAATCTTGTATCATTTCATATTAAACATTCAGTACTTGGTTGGTCCTCCTCATACACTAATAACCTTTGAAAGGCGACGTGACATGCTGTCAATGAGGTTAGTGATGTAATCTATCGTGATTTCATCCCAACTTGTCACTAGAAAGCGCTGCAACACAGCTATAGTAGCTGGTTTAGGGTCGTGGTTAACAATTTTCTGGCTCAGTTCTCAATGGGATTATAATATGGAGACTTTTTTGGCCATGGCAATCTTGTATCATTCTCCTGGTCGAGATAATTCTGTACAATATGCACACTGAAACAAATATATTGACAAATCTTGCTCTAGCATATGACAAAAATATGGTCTCCATGTGATGCCTGTAAAGGCGCCATTGGCGTTTCCCTGGAGGATACGAAGAACACGATGAATAGCTGACCAAACATGTACTGCACCATCTCCTGTGTAGTCCCTGTGAGAAAGAGCCTTCCCTCATCTGTTCTCCAGAAAAACGACGAACATAAATCCTACCAACAGCTTTAACAGGACTCGTCTTAAAAGATAACATTTCATCAATGTCTTAACTGTAAGTTGGAATGCTGTCTTGCCCAAGTAACATTGTGACGGTGGTGAATTCTGGTTAATATCGGTTTGTAGATAGCCCTTCTTGCAAAATAAACTTGTTTGGTCGGTCTCATATTCACTGTTCTTCTGGATGCCCTGGAATGAATGTGTTCATGCCATTCCTGTCGTAAAATGTTGCAAGACTTCTTTCGATCTTGACGTGCTAACCTGATCAACACAAGGTCATTTCGGGAAGTAGTTTTTTGGCGCCTACAGTAGACTTTCCTGGAACAACGTTTCCTGTAGTCCGATGTCGTTTAAGGATTCTAGATACACTACACTGGGGGTACCTTACTGTTCTGAAAATGTCCGTTTGCCTCATACCATATCTGGATAGTCAAACAATTTGATGTCCTATAACTTCTGGCACATGACGAGGCATAACTCTACACAAAGTACAGAGAAACTGTCTGAACAAAGCAATGATTTGTTTCGAAAATATTGTACCAAACGCACACCTTTTTATACAAAACAGGTGTGTGTAAATGTGTTTTGACGAAAAATGCTCAAAACATCTTATACAGACCAGAATAACAAGTGATCATACACTACCTTCTCTGTTACTACTCGGGCATTTACCCAATAACGATAACTAATAGAACAGTATAAAAACCTTTTGGGCAAGACCGTATGTATTTGATGTACGTTGAGTAAAGTATAGTTACAAATATGTGTTGAAGAATTGTTATGATTATGTGTTGATGATACCTTGTTTAAGTGAAAGTGGATTTGATGTACGTTGAGTAAAGTATAGTTACAAATATGTGTTGAAGAATTGTTATGATTATGT
>NW_013667232.1:177469-188824 GCF_000517525.1 Limulus polyphemus | reverse complement strand
TCAAAATGTGCCGAATTATTTCTGGTAATAAAGTAAATACCTTGATGGTTGCTTGAAACAAAAATCTTGAGATGTGCCAGCATGGTGCGTTATATTTTTGTTGATAAAATTAAACAGCAACAAGTAAAAATTAAAAAGAAAAACATTCCTTCAATCAGTACAGTCAAACACCTTCCTCCATATTTATCTGTTTGATATCAAGAATGAGCTACTGAAGAACGTAATATGTACAGGGTGTCCCAAACATCTGTTGCCACAGGCTGAATAACTATAAACATATAGAATATGTTTCAAATGTCCGCCCTCAAAATCGATACGTTATTAAATATCTTCAATCAAGATCACATTTAAATGATCGTCAGTGATCAGTGTCATTGTTTAAACAACAAAAGTAATATAATTGCTTTATTAAAAGGACTAGAATCAAATATTACACTGATGCTACATACCATTCACATGTTACAACTTAATTGTCAAGAAACATTTTATTGTATGCCATAAAACCTACAACTACATATAATAGGATCTATAAAGATCAAATACAAGAAAATACTAAGATTTCATAATGCTGGAAATGCATCTGTTACGGTAGATTGTAAAAGCATTTAAATTTAACTCGTTTTTTTTTCTGGAAAATATTAAAATTGTTTTTCAAATTTGACCCTGGCATGACTTTGAGTTTAGAGAACTCGGATCGAAATCTGCGGGTCGCGAAATCGAAATTAATCTCCGAACATGCTCGCCCTTTCAGCCGTTATAATGTGGTCAATCCCACTATTATTTGGTAAAAGAACAGCCTAAGAGTTGACGGGGGGGGGGGGTTAAGCTATCATTTCAAAACTAGAAATGAATAGCGCAGATAGCCCTCGCGTATCTTTGCTCGAAAATTTAACAAACAAACTCTCCAAGTTTAATTTTCGCCTAAGAATAGCAGCGTCCAAGTTCAAAGGCGACGAGCTATAACATTTCATAAATGACATAATCCGCCAGAGCTGCTCTGTATAAATAACGTACAACTCATTCCTGGGACAGTAGACTATACAGAAGAAAAACAACAGCGATAAAATAGAATCCTTTGGCGTTATGTAGAAAATGTGTCGACCATAAAGAACTGTAAAAACCCACTGCTTCCTCTGAGCGTTCTGGCTCAATTTTAAACTCCTTTGCTTACAATGAAAAAAAATAATGATTCGCATTATTCCAGTTGTTATCGTACTTTGAGCTATTTTTGTGTTTGAATGATTAACTACAACCTGCTAACAATTAATATATATATAAATTTAAGATATACAAAACCGGAATGGATAAAGACTTCGTTCTTTCATCAGTGAGTCGAATCTAAACCCTAAAATAAACATTATCGACTCCTTTCTAAGTTTTGAATCATCCGAGCAAACGGAATATTTAATTTAAAACACGTCCTATTGTTTAAGAGATATTGCAGGTACCGTTTGAGAGACGTGGTGGGTTTTATTTTACGAGACATGTATGCGTATTCAACTCTGTGCATGTTCGAAATTACAGAAACAGATTTCAGTGTTGGACCGTTTTGAAGAGGATGTTTGAGAGTTATGCAAATAAGATAAAATAAATCATGTCCAGACTGTGGACCCAAGGGTTCATGGTTCACACCTCATTGTTTCAAAAATCAAAAACATTGAACTTCCTATTTTGGGCAGTGAGTGCGTTTTAAAAGTGACGTTCAAATTTCACTGTTTGATCAGAAAAGGGTAGCCCAACCATTGGCGGTGGGTATTGTTAATAATTGTCTTTCCTTTTGCGTATCAATCAAAAGTGATGACTGTTATACGTAGATAGCCTTTGTGTAGCTTTTCATGAAAATTCTAAAACAAACAATTGTAAGTTGTTCTTTACGTAAGAGTTTTTTTCCACCCGTTCATATTAATTGACTTTTTTAAATTATCATTTTATAGAAGATAGCCCTTGAATAGCTTTGCACGAAATAACTTTTGGAATTGTTTATAGCCTAATATTAGAAAGAATCAAAACTTTGTAATATGTATTTCTGTCAACTTTCTTCTATCTTTAAACATTTCATACACTTTAAAAGTAACAAGTCTCAATGTGTCATTCTTATCATGCCATATACTAAGTTTTACTTTTACAAACTGTGTTATCAGGCTTCACAGACATTGGTAATCGTTTTATTTATAACATCACTCGTACTATATTTCTGAACTTTGGACAAGTACGATATTTCAGATTAAGCACTTTTTCTTCTGGCTTTCTAGCCTCCCGGTAACTCAGTGGTAAGTCTGACGGCTTATAGTGCTAAAACTATGGTTTTGATACACGCAGTGGGCAGACTATGTAACTCTGATATTTTTTACACTTTTTTCAACAGAATTTCCGGTATCAGTAATATATAGTTTCAGTGGTATATGGCATAGTTTATGTATGAAACTACAACAAGTACTTTAACCCATACCGACTTCTAAAAGGTTAATCATACCTTTAAAAACGATGTTTCAGATATTTACTACCCATTGAATAAACAGTCTTGTTCTGTCTGAAAGCCATGATTACACACTATTGCTAAATACAGTGATTTCAATTGTAATAAACTTCCCGGTGGCCCAGCGGTAAGTCTTATGGCTTACAATGCTAAAATTCGGGTTTCAATACTTGTAACTTACAAGCTAGCTCTTTCTGTGGCTTTGTGCTTAGCAACAAACAAACCATTATAATAACCGTATGAGTAGTTATCGAGCTTGTTGCATGGTACGCCACCAGAGGGCGAAACAAGCGTGTCGACCTCAGGCAATAGAGAGGGGTAAAGACAATGATGTCATAGTGCTACGTACCAGATGGTGCGTTGCTAGGCCGCCATGACAGGCGGAATTTGTCATGCCTCCATGTGAACAAAAGTTATCCACAGAGTGCATTGCTAAGGCCACGAAGTAGCATCAGAGGGCGTGTTGTTAGAGGAGGGATGACATCACATTTCGATACCTGTTACGACAGGCAGACAGTGTTACTAGGTGGATTGTGTTATTATAGGCAGATGATGCTACTAAGGACAATGTTAGCATAGTTCATAGGATCATCAATTCATCAATAGGATTTTACCTTATTTCCTAGCATACTTTTACAATTATCCATCAATTTATCTATAAAACACTTTTACTAATTCATTAGTTCTAAAGTTTTTGCTTCTATATTTAACTTGCACTAAATACTTTCTGCTATTTCTAGAGCTGGATAATGTTACTATCACATTTAACATACCGCTGAAATGTTTTTATTACACATAATGTTTTGTTTTCATAAATGTTGAATGAGACAGCTGATTGTGTTTTTATGATTTAGTATACATTTAATGTACTGATTATACTTTTTCATTTCTATATCTAATACATTTCCTGATGTTTTATAGGTAAAAATGCTTTCATTTCTATCATTAACATATTTCTTTGTTTGAAGTTATGCACAAAGCTACACAATGGGCTATCTGTGCTTTGCTCACCACGGGTATCGAAACCCAGTTTATAGCGTTGTAAGTCCACAGACATACCGCTATGCCACTGGGGGGGGGGGGCATTAATATATAACATCCTGAAAATGACGCATATTTAAATCTCATATTTACCTATATAATTGATCATTAATATTTAAAGGATTACTATTGTAGAAAATGTTTGTTGAGAGATTGTTACTTGCTAATTGAAATTAACAACATATAGCCGTTTTTCTGTTTCTATCTGAAGGTCATTAACCTAACAATTTTGCTACAAATAAGTATAATAAGTTAATGACTTACTGTTTAACCAATCATCTTGGTATTATAGAAAGTATTTAAAATGACAACAGCTACCAGTTTCTGTAAAACATTCACTTGAAGTACAAAACATCCTATACAATCAAAATTCATAAAACTCTGAGGTTTTAAAGTACAGATATAACCAAATTTCTTCTGCAATAGACGTTGAGAGGTAACTTACTCGCCTATCTGTTATTCAAGACTGCTGCCAAGCTCGATCAACTTTAATTGCTAGGAAATACAAAGGTCGTCATGTGGCCAGTCCCACTGTTGAAACTTGTCTGGAAATTGAAAGTTTTGTAATACACACACATCCCTGCACACATATATATATAGCTATTATCTATATATCACGTGTTTCTATAGATGAATATGTCACTAACATGTTTAACTTACTGCTGAAAAGTTGTTATCACACTTCATGTTTCCATAAATATTGAATGAGACAGCAATTATGTTTTTATGATTTAGTACACATTTAACATATTGTAGTATATTCTTCAATTGAAGAATATACTAGTAATGTACACTATTCTATAATTGATTTGAGTAACATACTTTTTTACACTTATCACTCTGAAAGTGATGTGTATTTAAACCTTTAAATATCATATAATAATCTAACATACAAGCTTACAGCTTTACTTGTTTGACTTTATGGATTAAATATGCTATTCTTCTATGCATATAAGTATGATTTTGATTGTTCTTGGGAAAATATTTCATTTACACAAGCTACTTTATAGCTTTCCCTTACAAATATTTTATAAAGGCTGACAGTGCTTGTATTGGCGGATGGTGTTATTATTACAAGGTCTTATTAAGGATAGTGTTACTTTAGGTGGATAGTGTAACTAAGGACAGTGTTTCTATAGTTCTATAGGATTCTAACACATCTGCTGTTTCACTTTTACAAGTAAAACCCTTATTTCAATGAGACAACTATTGTATCACTGTTACAACTATAATCTTGAAAAGGACACTTATCTAAATCTCATGTTTAGCTTTAGGTTGATAGTGTAACTAAGGACAGTGTTTCTATAGTTCTATAGGATTCTAACACATCTGCTGTTTCACTTTTACAAGTAAAACCCTTATTTCAATGAGACAACTATTGTATCACTGTTACAACTATAATCTTGAAAAGGACACTTATTTAAATCTCATGTTTAGCTTTAGGTTGATAGCTAAAGTTTAAAGGATTACTATTGAAGAGAATCTTACCTCTCTGTAGATATCTTCACAAATCTTTGTCGAGAGCTTGTTTTTTTTTTTTTTTGCTGATTGAAACTATTTGTACATAGGCTAAAAGCTCGATAAACTCTGATTGTCAGTAATATTATTACCATTTTTTCTGCTATATGTTTGCCATTGAATAAATTATCGATAGTTAATGACAAGTGTCATACAAATACGAAGGATGTGGGCTATTACAACATATTATTGACGCATACCAGCTGATGGCAAGTTGAGAAATGTGACCTCTTGTGCTCGCATTTTTACAAAACTGGCAGACAAATCAGAAATTCTATTTCCGTGTATTTTAAAGCTTCACTTTATGTACACTATATTATTTAACCTTATTAGTTTTCTAAAGCATTAAATAATTTTTTCTCAAACGAACATATTAAAAAAAGAAAAAAGAGTTGACAATAATAATCGTAAAATGGCCTTTAGTTATAAATCAAATGATCATTCTTCAACTATTTCAAAACAGATATTTCCTCAAATAAAATTTTGAAACTGCTACAATAACACGAATTATCTTTTCATTTAAAAATTATACAAATCATCAGTGACAAATCAGTGTTCTGTGATGTTTTATATAAAACTCAATTTTCGTTATAGCCTAATATTCTATCTTTAGTATGTGTAAGTAAAATGTCAGACTTAAGTATCACACATACTGAAATATTTGTTCTCAAAACTTCAAGATATACTAATATATTATTTACCAAAACATTTAATTTTATGAAATACTGACTTACAGCCCAAAGTAATAATGCCTGCGGTATATACTTGTTCTAGCATGTTATTCAGATATGTTGTAACTGATTTTTACTTACTTACTAGCCAATTGATTTCTGTCTTCAAAGATGTGTGATTCAATATCACTCAGTTGTTGACAGCCCGTCCTAAAGCACATGCCAAATTTCTTGACTTTCCATCTTTTCTCATGTTAAATGACAGAATAAATTCACACACAAAAAAATATATTTCCATCATTATGTGTAACAAGAAGAAAACATTAGTTACAAAAATAAGACGAAAGAAGGCTCAGGAAACAGGTGATATCCTTTACTAGAAGGAAGAGAGAAAGAAGGAGTTAAATCGCTTTGAAAGTATAATACTTAAATTAAAGAGTATTGTTACCGTCAACAATAAGATGATGTGTTTTTGCAAAAGCCTCAAACTATACCCAGGTTTATGGTTATTAGAGAGCGTCGAGCGCGTGAAGCGAAAAATAGCATATGGGATTGGAAACACTTCATCTTACGTGTATAGTTCGTAAAACACCATTCACGTGTAAACCATATACTTCGATCATCAAAAGTCACAACGTCAAATATCTCACGGCTTTCAAATACCCAAGTGACTTTTAGATAGGGACTACAACACCGTGAGTAATACTGAAAGTTAAGCCTTTCTTTTGTTCCCTTCCAATAACCCGCTGAACCCAGATCTGGAGGAGCTGGCTCTATCTGACTGACGAATGTGGACGATTATTTATAGTTTCAATCTAGAAGGAAAACTAATTGTATGTACCACAAGCGATGTGTTAATACACATTCATAAAAATGTACTCCCTCCTCAATAGTGACTTTTGACCATTGCCGGACATAATCAGTTGACGTGAAGACGTTAAATTAAAAGCAAGGACACGTGCGAGAAGAAAACGGCATTATTAAACTAACTATATACAGGAAGACACGGTGTATATTAAATCTTGTCTCTTTGCTAATCTTTCTTCTGTTTAGCCCTGTCTGTTTACCTTTCTTGTGTTAATCTCGTCCATCTATATTTCTTGTGTTTAGTCTTCTCTGTCTGTTTTTTCTTGTGTTTAATCTTGGCTGCCTAATTTTCCTGAATTATATTTTTGTCTGTTTATTATTTTTATGTTGTATCTGATCTGTCTGTTTATCTTTCTTGTGTTTAGCACTTTCTAATTGTATTGCTTGTCTTTAGTCTTATCTGCCTGTTATTGTTTTTCTAATGTCAAGTATTGACTGCCTATGTTTTCTTGGATTTATTCTGTCTATCTGACTATATCTCTTGTGTTTTACCTGACCTGTCAGTTTTTTTTTGTTTTTAGTTTTGTCTGCCTTTTTTTTAGTGTTTAGTTTTGCCTATTTTTCTTGTGTTTGGTGTTCTCTGTTTGTTTTTCTTATGCTGTTTTGTCTATCTTATCTTCCTTGTATTTAGCCTTGTCAGTCTGATTTTTCATGTATTTATTATTTTCTGTCTCCTTATCTTTTTGTGTTTAAGTTTTATCTGTCTGATCTTTCTTGTGTTTAGTGTTGTATCTTTATGTTTCTCGAGTTTAGTCTTGTCTGTCCCTATCTTTTTTATCTGTCTGTCTGTATAATCTTTACATATTTATAAAATGTTCATAATAATTTTAAGTAGAATATACACCTTCACAACATCTCTTAACAATGTTCTATATAGCTGAAAGTTCACAGGACTATTTTTTACTTTAAGCTTAAATTAGTATTTTACATAACTTACACGAAGTGTTTTTCCTATGATATTCGTATTCTGAAGAAAGTATTGAGTAATTCGTCTGGTAAAGGAAAGTAAACTGCTTGTTGATTTTCAAGAGCAAAGCTGCAGTGCACCATGTGTGCTGTTCTCACTGCAGGGTTCGAACCATATATTTTAGACAACGGATGCATTTATTATTTGAAGACAATATCTTGTAGAACATTAATGAAACTAATTTAGTACAGTGATTTTTTTAAATAACCAGTAATACATTGGTAACTGTGATTTTACAAAGTTTCTTTTCCGCTTGTGTCGTGTCAAAATGGCTCTGTGCGTCTGTGTGAAAACTGAAAATATATAGTGAAAAATATATATATGTGTATGTGTGTTTGTGTTGTGTATATAGATAATAATACACATACACACCTACTGATATATCATCATACCCATGTATAAGTACAGTATATTTATGTATACATTATCGTTTTAATATTTCCTGCTCCTTCCTTTGAACAATGGAGTCTGGAAAACCTCTTAACAATCCAGATATATGAGAAGAGCTCAATTTAGAATTAAACTAAACCTATTAATAAAAACACAAAACATTACAATAGAGGATTACCACTGTGTTGATTCAAACCTATTAATAAAAACACAAAACATTACAATAGAGGATTACCACTGTGTTGATTCAAACCTATTAATAAAAACACAAAACATTACAATAGAGGATTACCACTGTGTTGATTCAAACCTATTAATAAAAACACAAAACATTACAATAGAGGATTACCACTGTGTATGATCAGCTCTGCTCTTCGTTTCTGAAATAACTGCATAATCTATTTATGTTTTCAATCATAATCCTTGCTCTAAATAAATATATTTCGGATTATTTGAAAGAAACCGACTAATTCCCACTAAGTAAAGCGAATATACTAAGGAATTGAGGATTTGTGAGCTTCGGAAGAACTAGATATTTCTTTGAATCGATTATATTATTTTTAAAGTTTATGTTTTGTAAATACGCCAAAAATTATAAAACTTATATTTGAAATTACTTGTTTCATAAGTCACCCTTTAATCAATATCGATCAGTACGAGAGGTTGGTAGGGAAACAAAAGACCTGGACTGAATGATTGAGCTTTGAAAAATTCCCCCCCCCCTTTTATCAAAGTTGAAAACTTTCAGTTGACTTTCTCATTCAATTTGCTTGAGAAAACGTCATCGACGGCCATTTGTCGTTACCTGCAGACACTTACATTTTATAAAACAACAGTCAACTATAGTGTTAACGGTAATTTCTTGCCAATATTTTAGGTATGTGATAGTTATACTTAATGAAAACTTCAAGCCTTTACGTCTTATACAACTAGCGACTCACAAACGTCTGACACTCTGCTTTTCTCTAGCCCCCTTTTCTATATTAAATATATTATTTGTTTTTCAATATAGCTTCATTTTAGAGAAATACTCGATGCCAGCGATTTTCGAGTGTAATAACCCCCGTTAATGAGATATTCACATTCAAGGTTGCGATTTTGATTTGTTCAAGGGTATCCTCTGTTAGGAAGGCCCGGCATGGCCAGGTGGTTAGGACGCTCGACTCGCAATCTGAGGGTCGCGGGTTCGAATCCCCGTCCCTCTAAACATGCCCGCCCTTTCAGTCCCACTATTTGTTGGTAAAAGAGTACCCCAAGAGTTGGCGGTGGGTGGTGATGACTAGCTGCCTTCCCTCTAGTCTTACACTGTTAAATTAGGGACGGATAGCGCTGATAGCCCTCGTGTAGATTTGAGCGAAATTAAAAAAACAAAACAAAGAAACAAACTAAATGATGGCAGTACGTGCTGTTGACTAGCTGTCTTTCCTTTGGTCAAGAAGCTCAAAACTGGGAACGGCTAACGCAGAAATCCCACGTGTAACTTTGCTCGAATTCAGAAACAAACAAACTGTTACTATTGTTCACAAAGTAATACTTAACACTTCCCCCATTTATTGTCTATATCAAGAAAGCTAGGATTTTATTACTACATTAATTTTTTCCCGCTTTTATCTTTTACTATCCAATAAACAATAAATAACGAAAATTAACAGGATTAAAACTCTGTAATGCAAAATAGATATTCAAATTATGTTTCAATTAAGTTTAAACTGTTTTATCGTTTTATATTCAATAACATCTTGAAACTATACATGGAACTAAATATACCAAATCCATACTGGATAAGCTACTGACCCACGAAGATAAGTAAATTATTTTAATTATGATGAAATGGCAAACATTATCTCTCAAGTGGATTCAAACTGTGACACTTAAAAAAAAACAGAGTTCGTTTACATTTTCAGACAATGAAACTTAATATTAAGAGGGTTAATATACATTTTCAAATTGTCACAACATAAAAATAGCTCATTTACATTTGTAAAATTTAATATAAAGAAACCTAATTTATATTTTCAGTGTGGGACAACAGAAAGGAGCTATTTTTTAATATATCTGAATTCATTTTCTTATGTATTACACATTTATGTTTTTAGGGATTGGGATAGATAGCTCTGTCCAATCAGTCTAATAAGTTTGAATTTATGTGGTGTTTAATCTCGCTTCCAAACTTAGATACCAAATTGTAACATGAATTAATTTATTTAATTATCTGTAAATATTACCCTAAACTTGTTAATATGGCAAAAGACCATTAGGCTTAGTATTGTGCTTAATGTTCTTTCTTTGACTTAGACTTTTGAGTTAGCACTTGTAAAATAGCACTTCTTAGTACAGCGTCGATATTAGAGAAACTGATACACAAATAGGTGAACAAGTTGGTAAATAGCCTCCACTAGACACATGGAAAAGGTTTTTGTAGAGATGGGATCAGGATAGTTAGACTTAGCATTTACAATAACAAAAAACAGACGTTTTTCTGCGATCTTCGTCAGGAAATATAAAATCTGACCAATGTTAAAGTAAATTGTAATGTTTTTTTTAAACTATTTGGCCTCAGCTATTTAAGAAAAGTGTACTTCTGTAAAAAGTTAATATTAGAATTTCGCACCGAGTGATCAGTTAAAACAGAATTTTGTTACCATTGCTTTAAATTCGAAATTCAATAAATTATCTTAAGTTTTTAAAATACGAAAAGTTTTTTAGCACTACAGGTTTTATCGTGAAAACTCTAACGGGGAAAATTTTTATACAGTTTCGGAAACTGTATAAAATATTAAATCTCATCTCTATCAAACCTTTTAGTAAGATTATTCTCACTGGAGATAAATGGACTCAGATCATGTGAACGTCAACTTTATTTTAAGAAACTTAATCTTTATCTGTTGTGGCCAATAAAGGACAGAAGTTTTGATTTATAGTCTTTTTTTTTTTTGCTTTTCTTTTAAAACGTTCTTTGAAGTTATTAACCTAGGTTTAGTTTTGGTTACAGTTATGCTACAACATTTTCCAATCTACTTTTCTACCAAAGACGAACGCATCTTGTTTATTGTGGACTTTTCAGATTTTGAGTAAAATAATGAATAATAAAATCTGTGGTATGCAGCCATACCATGCGTTTGATATCCTCTTGGTTTTAATATAAAACTTTTTAAACGTTTCATTTATTCTGATTTTTGCAGTTTTCATGCAAAATGTCACTATAATCACTATATCGCTACTTAATATTCTGAATCATTCACCTAAAGTATTGCATTTCTAATCTTGTGAGAAAGGTTTCGGCAAAGTTGTATGCAGGATGAAGAAAACATAGATAGTGACCTCCCCCCCCCTCCCTTACTGGTATTTCGGCAAAGTTGTATGCAGGATGAAGAAAACATAGATAGCGACCTCCCCCCCCCCACTGGTATTTCAGTCCCGAAGAG
>NW_013667232.1:175891-177459 GCF_000517525.1 Limulus polyphemus | reverse complement strand
GAATGCAAGAAAAAAAAAACATAGAAAATGCCCCCCCCCCCCCCCTCACTGAAAGGTTTCGGCAAAGTTGAATGCAAGAAAAAAAAAACATAGAAAATGCCCCCCCCCCCCCCCTCACTGGTATTTCGGCAAAGTTGTATGCAGGATGAAGAAAACATAGATAGCGACCTCCCCCCCCCCCCACCTGGTATTACAGTCCCGAAGATGTAACTTACGTTATGTTTCATATGTTAATGATCAACAGTCACGTGGTTAGCGCGAGTGTCCAGAGAGAATAAAAGCATTGTTGTTTTGTGTACCTTATGTTACGTTTTCTCAGACTGAAACAGATTCATAGCAACACTTAACTTCACTTTCAATAACTGTTTCTCGAGAAATGAATAGAGACTGTTCATTTTGTGATACACCGTGATCTATTCTCTTTCATTCTTCAAACTCAGTTAAAGTTAGTGAGTTAAGACTTTCTCTGTGATACATTTCCTGACCAAATCTTCAGTTATTCCGCAGAATTTATTTTGTTACTCATAGGGGAAATTATAATACCGTAGAATACCACAAAGTTTTCAGCTTTGTCTCCTTTTAGAAAGGTATCTTTATTGTAAATCTTAATTAGAACAGAAATAAGTAAACGGATTATTATGGAGACAGCCCGTAGAGATATACTATAAAGCTAGATTAAACACTCACTAATTCGGTATCGTGCTGGTTTTTAGTGATTCTTTGCTACCCCAGTCTATCCGTATCAAATCTTTCTAACAAAATAAATCCTCAAATTCCAAACAACCAATTACTCGGTTCCATAGATACAACTGCTTATTTTACTTCAAGTTCAGCCAGTAAGTCTTCAAGAAAGTTTTCAAATAATATATTTATTTTTCCCCTGAATACTGCTTATTAGACCCCAAACATTTCAACTTAATTTAAAGGGCTATTTTGTTCCAAATGCCCACTGTGAATAAGAGCATTTCTGGAAATGCGGTTCGTTAAGAATGTCAAAAATAAAGTTAAAATTGTTGTGTCATAAACTGGAATAGCAATTGAATTAAAATAACAAATCGAAAACAAGATTTAGCTGTAGAAACATACGAGAAAGTAGGATGATGTTTCAACGTAGTAGTTTACATACATAAAAACATACGAGAAAGTGGGATGCTGTTTCAACGTCGTAGTTTATATACATAAAAACATACGAGAAAGTGGGATGCTGTTTCAACGGAGTAGTTTATATATATAAAAACATACGAGAAAGTGGGATGCTGTTTCAACGTAGTAGTTTATATATATAAAAACATACGAGAAAGTGGGATACTATTTCAACGTAGTAGTTTATATATATAGAAACATACGAGAAAGTGGGATGCTGTTTCAACGTAGTAGTTTATATATATATATATAAACATACGAGAAAGTGGGATACTATTTCAACGTAGTAGTTTATATATATAAAAACATACGAGAAAGTAGGATGTTGTTTCAACGTAGTAGTTTATATATATAAAAACATACGAGAAAGTAGGATGTTGTTTCAACGTAGTAGTTTATATATATAAAAACATACGAGAAAGTAG
>NW_013667232.1:172435-175228 GCF_000517525.1 Limulus polyphemus | reverse complement strand
ATAGAAACATACGAGAAAGTAGGATGCTGTTTCAATGTAGTAGTTTATATATATAAAACATACGAGAAAGTGGGATGCTGTTTCAATGTAGTAGTTTATATATATATAGAAACATACGAGAAAGTAGGATGCTGTTTCAATGTAGTAGTTTATATATATAAAACATACGAGAAAGTGGGATGCTGTTTCAATGTAGTAGTTTATATATATAAAACATACGAGAAAGTGGGATACTGTTTCAAATTAGTATTTTATATACTAAGAAATATACGAGAAAGTGGGATGCTGTTTCAACGTAGTGGTTTATATATATTTTCAGTGGTATCTCTCTTTCTTTGTATTCTAACGAGAACTACAGCTTGATCCAAACTTATTCTAATAAAAGTAGAAAGATCATCGGATCTCAATTACATGTGTAAAACTAAAATTGCAACTATATCAACAGACGCATGATCAAAGGTTTCTGTGTACATAGAATCTTAGAAGAACATGAAAGCTAAGTTAGATTTGCCTCTTTCTGAGACCAAGAATAAAAATGAGGGAGAGAGAGTTTGTTAAAAGCAAATTTTATCAGGAATTTCCTTCCTGTTACAAACTATGAACCTCAACATTTTGATTCATCAGAGAAAGCGCTCTTTGTGCATTATTTCTTATCACCATTACATTTTTCCTTTACCCTTAGTTTTGAATTTATTTTTTCTTGAATTTCTACTTACGTTATGCTCACATGTGCAATTAAGGTAGTGACATTTAATTTTGAAAAATCAAAATGGATGGAAAATATTTTTTTAAACTTTATTGAAAAAATATTTTGCATAAATACTTCTGGAATAATTTGAACGTTTGGTTGTCCTCATCAGAAATAGCCTGTTATTTGGAAATTAATTTCTTATTCTTATTGCATTGTTGAACAACATCATTGTATATTATTAGAGCAATACTTGTTCAAAAACTAAGTAGTATCTGATTTCATGAACTTGCGTTTAATGATCAAATCCCAGCTTGTTTCCCTTTGAGTCAGCCCTAAGTTTCTGATTTACCAAAATACAGGGTTCGATTCTCAACGGTAGACAGAGCATATCTAGCCCATTGTGAGCTAAAACGCTAACAACAAATTCAAACTTAATTTTGTAACTACCGTCAATTATCATTTAATGTTTTTAGTTTTTCACTTTACTCATTCCCACCCAAGGCATTTATCAGTGAACATTCACAGATATATAATTGTTTTATTTTTAATAAATTTCTAGAATAAATCGCTAGTGCGAGTAACGAGTGATCGATCTATTTAATCTCGTGATTCACTGAAATGTGGAAGTTTTATCATATCCAATGTATCTTTAGTTTTTAAAAATTAAAGTATTAAATAGAATGTTAAGAAATATTTCAAGCAGATCTAGGAACATAAAAAAAGAGCTAAACGGTAAGCTTGGGGGATTATATTGCTAAAATTCGGAATTCAATTCCCACAACTGGCACTGCACATCATTGGTGTTGCCAGGCACGAAATTTTGGGTGTGTACGGAGTTACGATGGGCGCGCAGAAGGTGTACGAGCCCTTGGAGGCAAAATACAGAGGGCTAAAAAATGTTCTTTGTATGATGTACTAGGAAGCGGGAACCATTGTGCAGACTCTGATTAGGTGGACGGGTCGTGATCTGATCAGGTTTACCCGTGGCCTTGACCCCTTACCCATTACTAATGACACGAACTATTCTATTACCTCTGAAGAGTAACTTTTGGTAATCAAATTATTTCTTTGTTCAAGAAACACAAATTATTGTGTTACGATACATGTTTATAGTAGGAATGATGCAATGTTGGTTTTTTGTTGTTGTTTTATTTTTTAATTCGCAAGACAGAAGTCCAAGATTCCCTAGACGTAAATAAATCCTCGTAATGATGTGTAGGAAAAATAAAAAAAAAGAGCATACACAACAAGCTGTTCCCCTGTGGGTCAGTGATAAGTTTACCGACTTACAACGCTAAAATCCGTGCAGTTAATTAATATAGCGAGTAAAGCCCATTGTGTAGCTTCGTACTAGAAGCAAGCAAAAATTACAACCCGCTTAAAATTATTCATGTATTAACATTTAGTGGCAATGTATAACCTAATAAATATGATTTAATAGTGCTAAATTATGTCAAAAGAGGACAGCACACTGCTTTATTATTATTTTATGATAGTAACATACCATGCTGTTAGTTAAAGTTAAATGTTCGTATTTTATTAGATAACAGTCATTCACTTTTCACTTGTTTGTTATTTATAGCACAAATTGTAACTTGTCTGATCACTTTCTACATTTTCCTTTTACATCTTTTAAGAAATCACTTTTATTTTAATTCATTCGAAAGTTTTCCAAGTAAAGATAATTGAATTTGTAGAACGCACGAGATCGTTCTTTTTTAATGAGCAAGAAATTCTTGAACAGGAAATTCCAATATTCAAATTTCTCCTTCAGTCTAGAATGCTCTTGGACCGCTGGAAATAAACTTCGTATATTGTCTTCACTAGAAAACTTCACAATCTAAAAAAAACTTTTGCTCCAAAACAGTTTCTAAAAACTACATGCACTTATGTTATATTTCAAGAGCAAATAAAACCAAATTTATGAGTAACAAATATTTTATTTCTTGCTTTTGAAGTTCATATGTCATGTTGTGTTGTAGCCTGCAGTGTACAAAATTCTTCTCGTGGGATTTTCGCCCACTCTTGCTTCAAAACTTGGAGTAGATCGCTCTTCGAAGTTGGTTTTTTTTTTGGTTGTTTCTTGACTTGCCGGTCGAGTA
>NW_013667232.1:158080-171472 GCF_000517525.1 Limulus polyphemus | reverse complement strand
AAATGACAAAAAATTAGGTGTCTATTTACTTGTGACCACTCAGTGTAGATCTTAAATACGTATTCACCCTTCTTATTTGGACTAGTACAAAACATTTCGTAAATAACACAAATATATATCCTTCTATTCAAGAAATATCTAACTAGTTAGGTTACAACACAACTATGTATACATATGTCTTATCAACATATTAGCATCACGTTTTAAAAGTTAATTTAAAATAATTCATAAAGAGTTACCTACAATACTAAAGATTCCATAGTGATATGTAGCGAAAAATTCACTGGACTAAGGTTTAAAACCGTAGTTGAAAACAAACCGATCTATGTTGCTAATCAAACTTCAATGTAATAATACTTTTATGTAGCATGCATATACTAACTAGATTTTAAGGTCGTTTTTTTTTGTATTTTTGTTCTATTATATTTACAGATGTTCAGCATGAAATATTAACTGTCCCTCGATGATAATTTTATGGACTTAGAATGCTAAAATCCGGACTTCGATTCACCGCGGTGGACACAATAGATAGCCCAATGAGGCTTTGTTTTAAAACAAAGATCTTAGCTCTTGAGTGGTAGAAAAATAGTTGAGATTAGATTCATCTGTTCTATAATGTTTTCGTAAATCAAATTGTAATTGGTTGGTTTCCTATCAAAATAAGAATAGAATTCGACCATGAATCGGCAGACTTGCTCTTTAGTGGATTTTATTTTCTGAACATTAACGTCTGCTGTGATGGAGGCGAGAAAAAGGCTATGCAGGCCTAATAATACACGTCATGAAATCACATTTGACTTCAGATTTTTTTTTCGTAACTTTATTATAGAATTGAGATCACGGTTGAGTAAAATTGTCGTTTTAGGTTTACCTTTGGTGGTTGCAAATCATTGCCCTGGATACAGAAGTAGAATAACAACTGTATTAAATTTGATGCAGTTGGTAAACTAAGTGTACTTTGCCGAATAAAATAAGAAAGAAAAACACTTATGTAGTTACTAACGGCGTTTCTCAGAGTGATTTCCTCCGTGTGATATGACTATATGTCTAGAATTAATGTCAAACTACTTGTAAACATTCTATCTCGACGAACACTCACACAGATGGTGCCTGTGCTGAAAACGAAGTTATAAAGAAGATAAGGGTCTCTACCTGAGGGGAATTGTATACATTTATGGTCAATATTGCCAAAAACCCAAACATTTCCCAGCGAGATCGTTCTTCAATTTCCTAGATTGGAGTAACTAACCCTTAAAGGTTCCTATGCTAAAACGCTGTTGGTACAAATAGAGCAGAAATCAATATTAACACACAGTCTAAAAACTGACGAAACTTTCTATGTTGTGAACTTGTTCAAATCAATATATCCACTCTTCTTAATCAGAACAGTATGAATTGCTTTCAACCATTACGTAAATAACAGTGTTCTTTTTAAAATATAATTCATATTAATAAAATAAACTAATAATCTTAAACACACGATCGTAGCTACAAAAAAATAAATAAAATTAAACGTTGTCTTCGTCCTTCTCACATTGTTAGATCTTACTTCGAGATGTTTCGACCTTAGGCCTGATTCAGTTATTTGTCTCTTGATCATTACCTAATTTGAGCCTAAAGCCAAAACGTCACTAAATATCATCTAACAATGCAAAAGCTATTTGTCTCTTAATCATTACCTGAAGTGAGCCTAAAGCCGAAACGTCACTAAATATCATCTAACAATGCAAAAGCTATTTCTCTCTTAATCATTACCTGAAGTGAGCCTAAAGCCGAAACGTCACTAAATATCATCTAATAATGTAAAAGTTATTTGTCTCTTAATGATTATCTGAAGTGAGCCTAAAGCCGAAACGTCACTAAATATCATCTAATAATGTAAAAGTTATTTATCTCTTAATGATTACCAGAAGTGAGCCTAAAGCCGAAACGTCACTAAATATCATCTAATAATGTAAAAGTTATTTGTCTCTTAATGATTACCTGAAGTGAGCCTAAAGCCGAAACGTCACTAAATATCATCTAATAATGTAAAAGTTATTTGTCTCTTAATGATTACCAGAAGTGAGCCTAAAGCCGAAACGCCACTAAATATCATCTAATAATGTAAAAGTTATTTGTCTCTTAATGATTACCTGAAGTGAGCCTAAAGCCGAAACGTCACTAAATATCATCTAATAATGTAAAAGTTATTTGTCTCTTAATCATTACCTGAAGTGAGCCCAAAGCCGAAACGTCACTAAATATCATCTAATAAGTGAAGGAAGTATTGTTGTAACGTGTTCTCTCGTTGGGCGGGTTCTTTTGGATTATTTGATAACACTCCATGGGACGATAACAAATTAACTTATTTCTTTAATAACGTTTGTTATCAGAAATCTTCAGTGGTAGGCCTAGCTTCACAAACAATGTTTAAACAGAAATTTTGAGACTAACCTACTTATACGATTTACACGCAATCTCACTTTAAGCATATTAACAGAATCACAGAACTGAATTACCCACTGACTGGCACTGAAATAATTCACTCTCTGATTCACTCACTCATTCTCATTTAGATCATTCTCTTTTTTATATTTACTGCACAAACTTTCTAAACACGCTCCCTCTAGCAAACAAACATCTAAATTTTAATTTATAATAGCATCATTGTCATTAATATTTTTGTGGAGGGGGGGTGAGTAGGGAGAACCAAGAAAATTTTTTCATTTTAACAATACTTTCAACCAACTAATAAAATATTACTTAAAGCGCCTCTTGGATATTAGTTGTTTTTAGTGCGTGAATAGATACTTAGCATGTGTTTAATTTGCTTCATTCAAGGTAAATAAACTTTTTTATTAATTGACTTTCTATTCATTACTTTACGTGTCAAAGTGGTATTTACCTCAGAAGAATACCATAAGTCGATCATTTCAAGTTTTCCTGTCAACAGTTTCCACACAACTTTTAATCTCTAGAACAAATGTAGCTTGCACAGTGTTCTACGTTTTCCTTTTTCTTTTTATTATAGTAATTTATAATTTACAATTCGAATCTTATTCTCTTTTGATATTTTCCCCAAGGACACAAGTGAAGAATGTGAAAACTAGCTGTCCTGCCATCTAGTGTTGGGAATGGTATATATTATCTTGTTTTCTTTTTTGTTTAATTTGCGTTGAAACATACTCTTTATCAATGAGTGTATACGTTCAAATAAAACATTTCGTTACTGGCTGGAAACTAAAAGTTAAAGGAAAATATTTAGAAATTAAACTGCTCTTACGTCATAACTTCTATAATTTCTACATTTCCACGTAACGATGACTAAGTTGATTTTTATAAAACACGGTAAACTGATATTTATTTAGGTATTTGATGCATATGTAACATTACTGTGCCAGTTATGTATCTTTTATTCTATAAAGAATAAAGAAACGTGAAGTCCAGTTTGTCATTCGATTCAATTGTTGTTAGACCAGATTATGGGAATCCTACTCTTCGTCAGTAACCCTGGACAAGACCAAATCGATACGATCTAAGTAAGTGACAAGAGATGTCACCGAGTTAGATAAATTTATGGGAATCTTGCTCTTCATCAGTATCCCTGGACAACAGGAAATCGAAATGGTCTAAGTAAGTGACAAGAGGTGGATCAAACGATATCCTGGGCTCTGTGTTTCTTTCTCACCAAAATCCATAATTTTGGTGTAGCAAGAAAAAATTTTATTATGTTAGATACATATGATAAAAAAATATTTTTTGGTTAGTTCAGTGTTTTGTGAAAATTGTAAACTGTATTATCGTTTCATTATTGTAAAATTCAGCCGAATGTAATAACTTGGTCTTGTTAATAAAAATGTGTTATTCAATACCTAGGTGCTCATCTATTATTATATACATTATAACAAATATAAACTCTGCTTAATAGTCCAGAATATACGAGATATATATTATGATAAGTATAAGCTCTACTTAAAAATCCAACATATATTATGTTAAATGTAAACTCTGATTAAAAATCCAACATATATTATGTTAAATGTAAACTCTGATTAAAAATCCAACATATATTATGTTAAATGTAAACTCTGATTAAAAATCCAACATATATTATGGTAAATGTAAACTCTGATTAAAAATCCAATACATATTCGCAATAATTCAATACGTATCGTTCAGCCTATTAATTTCTTATACTGTCTTCTCGTTTTAGTTTTTAAATCCAGAACATGAGTCGTCAACTGGAGCTCACGCTTCGTTTCCCGTTTCCTTCGTAAATTCTAGGATACATTGGTTTCAAGTCAACGCATTTAGTCGGGTTTCTTTATTTTCTAATACCTGACTGAGTATTTTGTCTCTTTCTGTATATACATCATAGGTAAATGTGGAGACAAAAACATCCATAAAAATACTGAAGAGGCAGACCGTTCAAATAAACCTCATAGAGTGAATAACATCATAGGTTATACTTTGTTGATACAAAAGTAATTCAACGGGTCTTGTAAGGTATTGTTTAAAGATAGTTAACTGTCTTATTATTTGGTTTCTTTCTGTTATAATCTCATTACTTCTTGAGCACACTCCGTTAAATTAGCTATTTTTACTCTGGTGTGCCTAAACAGTTCTTCTGATCTTCTCTGAAGAAGATACATCATTGCCCCCAAGCACATCGAAGAAAGCAGGATTTATTTATTTGTATTTTGCTCATTCCCTTGACTAGGAATAGGATATTTCAAAATAAATTCATAGTAGAAGCCAAAAGTTGTAAATGGGAGCTTTTGAAGTTGATAACAATTAAAGCGTTGACGAATTAAAAGTTTTACAACTGGAGGGTTTCTTTGTTTATCTTATAGCAAAATCACACTGTGTCCACAGCGAGGAATTGACCACCAGATTTTAGCGTTACCGCTGTCCCACCGGGGGACACAGTTAGAGGGGGCAGGTGTTATAGTATTGAAAGGATATAAATTAAATGTTAAAAAATCATCTAACTGTTGAAAGAGCTGAAAATTGCATAAACATGGTTTTAACTATTAAAAAGGTAACGGTTAAACCGTTAAAGAACAGAGTTTTAAGTATTGCAAAGACAAAGGATCAAGCACTTGAAAAACATGTGTTAAAGCGTTGTGAGGATAATGGCTCAATTTTGATTGTTTAAATGACTAGAAATGAATAAATATAGGCTTAGTATTAAAACAAGATAACTTGCGGAATATAACAGGGCTTACAGGTGGGCTAAACTGTGAATAAAGCAGGGTTTATGTTTTGAAACTAGGTGGCCTAAACTATGATGAACAGTGGCTTAACTGTTAAAACAGAAAATTGGTAGATGGAATGAGATTGGCTAAACTGTTTCTTGTAAGATCGTAATTTAATCGGCGAATCCAACGTAGACGAATAACACTTAACCACGACATTATCTGCCTGGTAGAAGCCACGTATTTATTTATTGGTGTTTTAAATGTATGCATGTATTTGTTTTAATTATTTTAATGCTGTCTAATAATATAGGCGTGTCACGTTAGGAATTTTCTAAAGTAAGTATTGTTATGTATTTTATTTGCAGCAGAGCCCCTATTGAAACCTCTAACTCACTTACAACATATTGAAGATAGCATAAATCATGGTGCTAAGCTACTGATTCTAGTGGGTGTGATGCGTGGGTTTGTAGATCTTGCACAAAAGCTTTATTAAGCCTCCCACCTCTACCGGCCAAACGGTAAGTTTCACAACTCCTAACGCTAAAGCTCGTAGTTCAATCCCTGCGGTTGACACATTACAGGGTTGACCGTTGTACAAGTTTACACTTAACAAAAAACACCAACGACATTCTTTCGTATTTGACTTTTTTGGCAATTGCGATGTCACAATTAAACAAGTTTCAAAATAAAATAAATGATCAAAAATCAGAAATCTATTGGGTTTATTTTGAACAAGTGCAATACCGAGTATTTGTTTTGTAATGCTTACATATTTTTTTCTTTCCTAGTCAGTGTATATTTTGTAACTTGGTGCAAACGTGATCAGAAAAATGATCAGCATATTCACGTGTTTATGTAGAACAGTGCAATACTAAATATCGGGTGGAGGGTGTTTAATACACCATAGACTTTAAACTTGATATTAAGATTTGTGTTGTAAATTTTAAATCTTATCTTTCTTCTTTGATCACGGGTAGCAAAAGAACAGAAAATCTGCATACATGACACATCTGAATTAACAAGACTCGCGCTTCTCACCAAAACTGGTAAATCATCAAATGAACTTTTTTATTACTTATTCCTTATTGATTCAGATAGTATAAAGTACCCTTGCATGGTGAAAGCATATTATACTGGTTCTATAAACTTTGCCTCACTCATTGCACGTAGTCTCGAGGGTTCGCACAACACAGATAGTCCACTGTAGTTTTGTAGCGCACCAAAGCTGCAGATTTAAACAAATAAGGTTATTTCCAAAGACATTTATTACATGCTTCTCGTTTTGTACTTGTTTCAGTTATTAACAGTAACTGTTCGAAGCTGAAGAGTCTTACTGCAACATATAATTCAAAATATTACTTTTCTTCTGTGGTTTCAAACGCCTCTCTTTCTCTCCATTTGAGTATCACAAAGTTTTACAGATCCGTGAAGTAAGTATCTTCATTCAGACTACATGGCTTCCGGAACATCTGGGCATTCACCCTGAACCACTTGTTGCTCACTGAAATAATAAGTACAGAAGTGGACTAATAATGACCACTGAACAGACATTTATCGACAAGTTCAGGAGAAATTACATCTATTTCTGGTTAAAGAGTAACTTAGCAAAAATTAAATGATATACATTTTATCTGACTGGAATGGTAGTGATAGTGAAACATAACTTAATAAATGTAGCCTAATTTCAAAAGTTTGATACTGGATTAAATTCCGAAAATATTTTGAATTCGCTTTTAAGCACTTTGAAAATTAGATCAAAACTTATTATTCTCATAAACTGTGAATGTTGGAATAATCCGAAATGTAAAAGATAACGCTAAGCCGTTCTCTGTCATATACGAAATGTTCTCGAAAAATTAATTTATTATCTATGATGGAAATTAAAAAGCAAATGCACAAATTACATTAAAAAACAAAACAATTTTAAACATTTTATTTCGAATTCCATAAATTTTGAATGTTTTCTTTTCTCGTACATATGCGCATGCATGCAAATTTAAAAGTAAAAACAACAATATCCATTTCTATCACTACTGGTAACTAGAAGGATATTTCTTATTATATTAAGTGTTTGTTTGCTTGTTATTAATCACAAAGCTACACAATGTGCTATCTGTGCTCTGCCCACCATGGGTATCAAAACCCGGTTTCTAGGGTTGTAAGTCCGCAGACGTACCGCTGTGCCACTTGGGGGCTTATAGTGAACAAATGCTCCAATCTTCAAGGTCCAATAAGATGTCAGCCTGGCACGGTCTGATGGTTAGTGTACTCGACTCGCAATCTGCGGGTCGCGAGTTCGAATCCCGTCACCAAACATCCTCGCTGTCCTTTCAGCTGTGAGGGCGTTGTAAAGTGACGGTCAATCCAACTTTTTGTTGATGAGGGTGTAGCCCAAAAGTTGATGGCAGATAGTATTGACTACTTACCTACCTCCTAATCTATATTTCAAAAATAGGGACTGTTCGAGTACATAGCACTCGAGTAGCTTTACGTAAAACTCCAAAAACAACCAAACAAACAAACAATAATAGACTAAATTCCTCAGGAACCAAATATAACTAAAGACTAGCTAGCAAAATAGAAATATGTTTGTGTCTAGTTAGCCTATAATTATTAAATACCGACTTTTATAACTTAATAATTTTTGTTGAATAATCACTCAATTGTATAATTCTAACATGTAGAGTTTGCAATGATTTAACGATCAGCTGCCGGGATGAAAGATGTGACATATTCTATGGTTTAATTCAAACTTACAAAAATGGTGTTAAAAAAGTTGAGTAACACTAACCCCACTTAGACCCTCGTAAAACTGGGCACGCTCCATGATATGTCATAGCATCACCTTCGCCATTTCTTTTCAAGTTCCACCAGAAAACAGCAGAGCCCTGTAAAGAATCAAAAATAAAGATACTTCAGCGACATCTGTTCCTTAGTGTATATTAAGCTATAACCTTAACTTTCTCGTCAGTTTACTGCTGCCAAAATTTGGCTGAACTAACTCATTATCAACATCGTAAAGAAATGAGATGCTAAGTGTATATAAAAAAAATCTAAAAAGTTTTAACTAAAATTTGAAATATATTTCTTAATCGAAAATTTTGTACTGGTCACTAAGTCCGTGCAATACTTTAAGAAAGATACTTAAATGGATTAAAAATAGATAAGGTTAAAGAGTTGCTGTGACTCACCATAAACATAAGAAAAATCATACAAATATATGGAAATCAATTTGGTTTTTAAATATATTTATCTGTTTCCATTATGTTACTGCAAACATAAACAACATTTATTACCTTCTTTGGCCTCACCACCGCTCCAACATAAGGAAATACTGTAGCGCCCCCAGCCTCCACATCCGATAACTAAAAGTGAAATTGTTATTATTTTCTAACTTTTAAATTAAATAAGATTTTTTCTTTTTAATTAATACTTTTTTATTAGCACTTGTACCCTGTAAATAATTTAAAATTAAATCAAATAATTTAAATTTGTTTAAATTGAGATTTAGTAAAACGAAAAACAAAAACATTCGTTTCTGGCAGTAATTATTTCGTTTTTTCAGAGAAGCCATTTTGTTCTCTTTAGGCCTTCTTATCAATTTCAGAGAAAGATAAACTGTTGGGTTTCACATGAGTGAGTTTTAAAGAAGGATCTTTTTAACTGATCACACGAGTCTGTTATTCATGATATTTGAAGAGGTACTATTTTGGCCTCAATATTTTTTATATTCACTCTGATTCATAGTAAACAGCCATGACCTCGTATTGGTTACTTGAAGTGTATCGTAAAGTTCCAGTAGTGTTTGAGTCACTTACGTAGAACATCCACGTTGCTATTCTGTCTCCAGCACGTGCTTCAAAGTCATCAAGCTGAAAAATAAAAACGCGTTTATTTTATAAAAACATAAATCTAAAAGAAAAGTAAAAACAACTTATGAGTAAATTGATTTTTTCATGTGCAGAGCTAGTAATCCACTTGCTAATCCAGTTTACTGAAAGACTAATTGATTTACTTGTCTGAATTTCACGATAACAATCTTTCTTCGTAAACACAAATAAAAAGTAAAAAAAAAGAATCGCTATTTTCTATCCGAGAGAACGCTATAGTTGCTGTTCAGTTAATATTAACACGAAAATACAAACTATAGCACTCATTAACAACATACATTAAGCCTTGAATAAATGTTTTGTGGTTACACATGTCAAACCGGTAACATGCTAAGTTAAATGCTGAAAGCTATCTCACAAAAAAAGTTTATCATACTGCCATTTAACCCTTCACCTGCGGTTGACATTATACGATGTTAGCGTAGGCAACTGCGGTTGACATCATATGATGCAAAGATTTTACGCGCAACATTTTGAATGGCCCGCCGCAGAAATTCGTGAATCTTTGCGCATAGGGTGGTAGGCAGATTTACACAAGCCGCAAACGAAGGGTAAAGGTTTGGCAGTGTTTCTGCAACTACACGATTTGTCTCCTACCAACTACTTAAATACATCAGCGGGTGAGTATAAAGTTTAGAATCTGACAACAACAACATCATCTTGATTGTTACTTCGAAACTACCTCATTGTTGCAAGAACTTTCGGACTGATGCTACAAAACAATTTATCTCTACGAACTCTTTCTAACTGATAAGCTTTCTTACTTTTAGAGTAAAATTTCCGAGATCTGAAAACTTACTGTAAAAATTCCGAAAATCACAGCTTGGCGACAGAAATCTGCGTTACTTTAGTGTTGTTCACTACTTCTTCTTTCAGGGATAACACAAGAGTTATTCTAAGTAGTAACCTAAACTGTTTGTCAAATCATGATATACTTTTCAGCACATTCATACTTTGGAAACGGTGAAATTGGTGTATTGTGGGAGTTACTGGGACGTTTTTTTTAACTAATATAAACAGGATCATAAATATGAGACCAAAACAACAACTACAAAAATATGGAACTAAACAATGGGTCTGTGGAAAAGATATATTTTGATTCCATGCAAGTGAGCTTACAGTGTTAAAAAAAAACAAAAAAACTTTGTTGTATTTACTTTTACCATAACGAAAAAAAATTTAGCAAAATGTACCGAACACTAACTTGAATCTATATTTAATCTATAAAAGGCACCGTTTCTGTATCAGCTAACAATTACATTTTTTAAGAAACTTAGGCATAATATTTTTTCTCTGTAACAAACAAGTCACATAAGTGTGTTGGTAATTCTACGTGTTCTAAACGCTAACTATATTGGTCATTGTCATGATTAGCATCCTATACAAACACCTCAATATTATCACTAGTTAATAACTAATGACTTTTAGTTACTAGATTCTAATTATTAACTAATTTTTATCCTACGTTTCGGCTGTTAATCTGCTGCTGTCTTCTGGGAAGTCCTGAGAAGGACTATTTCTCTGGTAGTAGTCGTCGGGATTCGAGCCTGGATCTTCTCCCTCGAAAGGGTAGGGTTCTGTCCATTCGTCTAGGCTAAATACTTAAACATATTGGTGTTTTGCTTAAAGTAGAACTGCAGTCTTTGAATCCAAATTTTAATATATCTATTTTCTTAGTTTCACATTTTGAAGACAAATATTTTCTTTATATTTCGAACAAAAAAATCCATAACTTTACAAATTACGCGCAATAAAGTCACAACGAAACGACTATCCCAATTCGATTCAGACTGCTCCAGAAAAATTTTCAATAATGTCACGCCGGATTAACTATTACAATTCTATTATAGACTACTCCAGCAAAAATTTTCAATAAAGTCACAACGAAACGACTATCCCAATTCGATTCAGACTACTCCAGCAAAAATTTTCAATAAAGTCACACCAGAACAACAATTCGGATTTTGTTACAGATTACTTTCCAAAACCATTTTCAATAAAGTCAAGCAAGAACAATTATTCCAATTCGATTGAAAACCCCTTTTCAGAAAAACATTTAATAAAATCATACGGGAACAACTACCCCAATTTGATTACACACTACTCTCCAGAAAATCGTCAATAAAGTCACACCGGAAAAACTATTCAAGTTCGATTACTAACTTCTTTACAGAAAATCCTCAATAAAGTCACACCTGAATAATTATCCCAATTCGACTGCAGACTACTTTCCACAAAAATCACCAATAAAGTCGCACCGAAATAATTATCCCAATCCGACTGCAGAGACTACTTTCCAGAAAAATCACCAATAAAGTCGCACCGAAATAATTATCCCAATCCGACTGCAGAGACTACTTTCCAGAAAAATCACCAATAAAGTCGCACCGAAATATTTATCCCAATTCGACTGCAGACTACTTTCCAGAAAAATCACCAATAAAGTCGCGCCGAAATGATTATCCCAATCCGAGTGCAGAGACTTCTTTCCAGAAAATTCTAAGTAAAATTTCTCTATACTAACGAGAACACAGCTAGTACGAATTCCTGTCAGTTGTCAGTAGTAAACGTATTGATAATGTCCTAACACGAACTAAGTAATTATTTGAAACTAATTCCTCACCTGGAAAAGATTGTCTTTTATACTCTGTATAAAATCTTGATGTGGTACATAATGACCACCAATTCCATAATTTGCAATCTAAATGGAAGAAATAATAATGCTTATGAGTAAATTTCATTTTGTTTGTTTTTAGAGAAAATTCACTTTGTGGTATCTGCTGAGTCTACCGCGGGGAAATGAGCCCCGAATTCTAGGGTTGTAAAACTTTGCTAGAGTTTGGTTGGCTGTTTCAGAAACTCACCAAAAGCTAAACATGGGCTATTTAGATAAGGGAAAGCAGCTAGTCAACAGCACCATCTGTGTATACTCTTGGCAACTCCAATTCGAATAATGGGATTTGACTGTCAGTCTTATAACGTACCTGCAGTTCCAAATAGCAAAGCGCTTTTTTGTGACAACTTGGATTCACAGTTCAGCATGTTAATCACTAGGAACGCTCATTCCAGTTCCAGATGTAAAAAAAACAAACATGTATTTATAGCAACCAAAATAATGTCGATTGTCGAAATTTTCAAATATCTTAATATTGAGTCTTCTGTTTTGTCAGCGTTCAATTTACGGACTAATAACGCTAAAGTCCGGGGTTCGATTCTCCGCAAATAGCTGATTGTAAACTTATAACATTTTGACAAAATCTAAATAAAGATCCCGAAGAAAACGTTGATCGGAAACGAAAACTTTACTTACTAATTTCTGTTGCTTTTTTTTTCTTCTTTAAACTTTGAGTTTTTATCCGAATGTATTTTATCTATAGAATTGATTTTACGTGCTAACGCTTAGAATTTAGGGTTCGCATTAAAAGTTATAATTCAGAAATTAACCATCTAATAACATATGTTGTCAATTGTTGGAATGCCAGATTTTTATATTGTTAAGAGTGCTAAATGTTGACACAGTTAGAGCAACAGATTTTGACATTATCGCAGTGCTAAATTTTGACTTTAAAGAAGACTTGTGTTAAGTAAAAACTGCAAAAAAAAATAATCATATATATTTTGTTTACTGCCAAAGAAAAACCTAAACCACCCTAACAGGGTAAATCAACTTTAACTACGGAAATATATTCGCTTCATGTTCAGTGTTTTTAAGAGCTTATTGGTGCCAGATATTGTTCTAGTTTACAAACAAGTTTGTTTTCTTTTACCTGCCTCCTGGTGTCTCAGCAGTAAGCTTCAGAGATTATAATGCCAAAATTCGGGGGATAATCCTTGCAGTGGGCAGGGCACAGATAACACAACGTGCATTTTTCGCTTAACAAAAATAAACGAGCTTTTTCGACACTAAAACTTGGCATCCATGTTAAACTTTTACAAAAATTTTCTATGACTGAAATATAGCCGTAGAACAGATTATTATTTCACAGAAAAGCAAAATCATTTGAAAACAAAATCTAAATAATTATGAATGAAAATAAAGAACGTTGTATAAAAATATGTTAACCATACTATATCTGCTATGTCCAATGTCGACTAAGATCTTTTACTCAATACCAGGACTCAAGAGGCCGGCTGTGATAAGACAGACACAACATTTGTCTAGTTGTTATTTATATTATCAAAAATATATACACGAAAACAGTTATGGTGTTAATTAAATTAACTTGAGATGGTAAAAAGTTAAATGATTTGTAATGCTAGAAATTTGTAAGTGCTACTGGTCAAATATCTGAAGTTTTCCGATTGATAAGCGTTATAAC
>NW_013667232.1:152468-158070 GCF_000517525.1 Limulus polyphemus | reverse complement strand
TAGCACACTGACTATAGCGAACTAATAATAGATACTTTCCTTTTTGGCGTGCAGCGCAATGGTTATATTTATAGGCGAGTGGAGGCTTTCTAGAAATTTCAGTTTTACATAACAAAACAAATTTAAGTGTTTACGTACACACATATATTGTTGATTCCTACTCTCGAGAATCTTCTATAATTTTGGAGAATAAGCGGGAGTTTCGCAATACATATTTAACAGTATTAGCTATGTATGTTTCTAAATAGAAATTTAACCTAAACAAACGTTGATATTGAAATAAATATATGATAACAAATTCGTTACACACAAATATTTAACATTTCTCGCGCCACTGGCAGATGTACATTTCTCCATCTTTATATCCTATCAATCATTATATTAGTCATATATTAATCACTTACAAACGATAATTAGGGGAAGGATTAATAACACTATGTTACTTTTTTATTTTAACACCAATTATTTCTTTAGTATTATTTACGTTTACAAAAGTTAAGTTTACTCATAATTCAAAAGAACTGGCGATCCAGAATATCTACATTCTTGTTCATGCAAATAACCCTAATATAACCTCGATGTTAAATAACGAAAACAGAGAATTCATTACAATTAATGAAAATGTTGCTTGAAAAGATCCATCTCAGTAATAAAAGTAATAATAATGAGAACAGATAATTCCGTTTGTGTCATTTCACTGATGTTCTGGAAAATTTAGTAATTGTAATTTAATACGGTAGTGGCATAAATAGTCCTAACACTAACAACGTGATAAATTCAAAGTGAATATCACACACTTGGTAAGCTTCTGCTTCATAATGTCTGTATCTAGAAGCCATTCCTGTAATCATTTTCAACCTGTTATCCAATCTCTCAGCAAGTGGGTCTTGATCTTCTGCAAGCCAAGTGCTGAAAAAGTAGAAAATAAGTAATGTACTGGTGTAGCAAAAGTAACTGGCTTGTTCATCTAATCAGCACAATTTTTTTCAGAAAAAAAAATGTTAAGTCATCAAAACTGAATACTGAACTTGCCACCTAAAGTAAGTAATCGAAACCGTATATTAAAAGCTGATCTAGAACTGCAAAGTTAATTACCCTGGCACGTGGTAACTGTATATTCAAAATCGTTATATTCATAACTATAAAGTAAGTTACGTGGTAAGTCATCAAAACTTTATCTTAAAAGTTGATCTATAACTGTAAAGTTAGCAGCATAAGTAGTTCATCAAAACTGTATAACGCCGTAATAATTCATAAAACTTTACCTTAAAAGTTGATCTATAACTGTAAAGTTAGCAACATAAGTAGTTCATCAAAACTGTATAACGCCGGTTTGCAACTATAATGTTACGTAATAATTCATAAAACTTTACCTTAAAAGTTGGTTTACAACTGTAAAGTTAGCAGCATAAGTAGTTCATCAAAACTGTATAACGCCGTAATAATTCATAAAACTTTACCTTAAAAGTTGATCTATAACTGTAAAGTTAGCAACATAAGTAGTTCATCAAAACTGTATAACGCCGGTTTGCAACTATAATGTTGGTTACGTAATAATTCATAAAACTGTATATTAAAAGTTGGTTTACAACTGTAAAGTTAGTTACATGGTAATACATCCGAACAATATATGAAAAGTGTGTCTACAAGTATAAAGGTATTTACATTGTAAGTCCTCAAACCTTACAACAAAATTGTAAAAATGACAAATATTGACTTATTTATGTTGCAGTATGTACAATGGTAAACCTTACAACAGGATTGTAACAAAGACAAATATTGACTCATTTATGTTGCAATATAGAAAACGGTAAACCTTACAACAGGATTGCAACAAAGACAAATATTGACTCATTTATGTTGCAATATAGAAAACGGTAAACCTTACAACAGGATTGCAACAAAGACAAATATTTATTCATTTGCGTTGTGGTATAAACTTAATGGTAAATTTTACAACAGAATTGTAACAAAGAAAAATATTGACGTGTTATAGTAAACAGAGATTTTTTACATAGGTTTATATCATTTGAGGTTTGTAGCTGTTAAAACTATTTTTTAACTGGTATTTTTTGTGTTAATGCAGGAAAGTTTTTCTGGAAGGAATGAAATCCTCGAAATAACCCAAATGTTCAACGTTTCTTGGTTTCGTCCACAAGAAAGGACAGTGTGGACATTGTTTATATGAATATATTATAATTCTTTGAATTCGTAAGCTTAGAAACCATTTTATTTATTATCATATATTAAGCAGAGTTTAATTTGTTTGAAGTTAAGCACAAAGCTACACAATGTGCTATCTGTGCTGTGCCCACCACGGGTATCGAAACCCGATTTCTAGCGATGTAAGACATAACGCTGTGCTACAGGGGAGTTTAAGAAGAGTTGTCCACCTGTGTGTCTTTCTAGTGTCTTGACGTTGCGAGTTGCTGTGAGGAACTGGTTGAACCAATTCCTCTGAAGTTTCATGGACGATCCTAATTAAATGGACCTCCAAAATATCGTACTTATAATAGATAAGCAATCAGACGAAAGTTTTGAATTTGGCAGCCATTTTCATTTTACTGAGTGAAGCCGACGTCAAACTAAGTGACCTATAATGTCGCTTATATTCAGTAGACATGGATGTCAAAAGATACACGTTGTCCTGCTAATTCCGAGAATCGGCAAAATAAGAAATGTTGAGTGATATTCTAGCAAATTAACGACAACAAATATAAAAGAAACATATTGAATCATTGGACGATTAATTAAATAAAAGTAGCAAAAGGCGTAAACTGGTAATTTTTTTATTATTATTATACTCAAATCGTATGTATAAAAAGTAGCAAAACTTTAAAACAATAATTTCTGATTATGGCGGTCAGAACACGTGTTTTTTGTTGTTGTTTTTTTGTGGTAAAATCATGAATCCATTACATTATTATGACTGTATTCTATTCGTTAATTTTTTTAAGTTTACCTTTCATCGAGAGACTGGGTTTTATATAGAGGAGGAAGACATATTTGATACAATAGCCTGAATAATAAGATTGAACACATCGTATTAATCAATCTATAAAAAAAACGAATAATAAAGAAAAACAGTACTAACTTGGCGCTCGTTCTCTTCTGCGAAGCTTCGTAAAACCCGCTGTATCCATAATGAGTGGATCTTTGAAGCTGTAGAAATAGGAAGTACTTAGCGTCATCGTTGTAAAGTAAGCTTAAGGATATAAACGGGCAAGTCGTTACATGTCAAAATTCTTTAATAGATAGATCAACAGCCACATATATACAGACACATACAGATAGAGAGATAGTTTTATTTAGCTACATCTAAAAGATGAGCTGAGCAAGAAACAAATTGGCTAGGTAAATATTGCATTATTACAATTATTGATAACTTCCCCACTAGTCTAGTGTAACTTTATTAATCTTGTACAGCTTGTAAAATCGACAAATTAATTCAGAAGTTTCTGTTCTGAGTGTATTTTTTCTTTCAAGATTAACTTTGGCTTTAAATTTTCTAAGAAAATATAACACAGTATAACTGAAAAATTAATAAATAAGTCTTAAGTAAATATCGATTTTATTTGGGTTTTACTAAAAATTTACAAATAATTCACACACAAAAAGAATCATTCTTACGTAAGGCATGCTCAAGTTTTGCATTTTTCGAATTTCTTTATCACTGATGACGTCATACAACTGCGCTATATACGGTTTCTTGGACTTCTCCTCAAGTTTGATTGGTTGTAACAACAAATATGGATGATAACCTTTGAAATATCGACAGCGAAGATTCTTCTCCCACTCCAGAGGCTGCTCAAGAAAAGAAGTAAAATTGTTCTACGTGATAGCTTTTATTTTACTAACCAGGTGTGTTCAAGTCTAAAATCTGGTTAAGAAATTGTATACTATTACAGGTAAGAAAAAGAGAGTCGTCAACTTTTTGAAGGCCATAGATAGGCCTAAATAAAATGTTTTTAATTGTGTACCAGTTTAACGTTGAATATTATTTATGATTTTAACGAATAAGAATATAAATTAGTTATACCCTGATTGTAAGCTTCCCAACCAACTCTTAGTTTTCTTTTTCTCGTACCAATAGTTCTTGTATTATGAGTTTCTAATTTTTTACTCTTTCCACATTATTTCCATAAATCTAAGTTTCTAATCTCTGCACTATAGGGACTTTTAGTTAATTTAATGACAACTTTAACACGAAAATCTACAATGAAAATATGAAATTATCAGTTTAATATCAGCGTTTTTTATTCGTTTAAGTTTTCATTGATGCTGCTAATTTTTGTCAGTTATCAGATACACCTAGTTAATCACTTGGATTTCAAATATATTTCCTCTAAACCGGGTTTTGTTAAATAATTGTTGGAAATGAACATATGCGTTACGATGGCAAATACTTCATGTATTATTAGACGGTATAAAACTTTAACACTATAAAAACAAATATAAGCTTGTTTTATAAAGAACAATTTGAAACCTTTACGTATTATTAGCTTATAGAATAGTTCAAAACTCCAAGGACAAATATAAGCTTGTTTTATAAAGAACAGTTTAAAACCTTTACGTATTATTAGGTTATAGAATAGTTCAAAACTCCAAGGACAAATATAAGCTTGTTTTATAAAGAACAGTTTGAAACCTTTATGTATTATTAGTTTATAGAAAAGTTCAAAACTCCAAGGACAAATATAAGCTTGTTTTTTAAAGAACAGTTTGAATTGAATCGCATGAATTTGCTACATACAAAATAACAAAGTATTATGTTCCTATCATCAGCATGCAAAAAGTATAGAAAGATTAGGATTTGACAAATCAATGACTGGAAGTATAGAATCCACTATCGTGAACTCGTTATCACGAGTAGGTTCATTCTGGTACTTTAAAATTAACACAAAATAAATAGTGTTCTTATATCAATTCTTACAGTGAAAAATCTGATTTGTAAATGACTTAAATAAAATTGATGATATAAATAGTGCCTGATTTCATTCATGGGTTCTTAGAATTACAAGGCTTTTTGACTCTTCATGAACTTATGTATAAAAACTGTCTGTGTTTGTAACGAATTCAAGGTTGTTAGTTTGATGAACTGTACGTAGTATTTACCCTAAACTGCTGTTAGTTTGATGAACTGTACGTAGTATTTACCGTAAGCTGCTGTTAGTTTGATGCAGTCTACGTAATATTTACCCTAAGCTGTTGTTAGTTTTGATGAAGTCTACGTAGTATTCACCGTAAGATGATGTTAGTTTTGATGCAGTCTACGTAGTATTTACCGTAAGATGATGTTAGTTTGATGCAGTCTACGTAATATTTACCCTAAGCTGTTGTTAGTTTTGATGCAGTCTACGTAGTATTTACCCTAAGCTGATGTTAGTTTGATGCAGTCTACTTAGTATTTACCCTAAACTGTTGTTAGTTTTGATGAAGTCTACGTAGTATTTACACTAAGCTGTTGTTAGTTTGATGCAGTTTATGTAGTATTTACCCTATGCTGTTGTTAGTTTTCATACAGTCTATGTAATATTTACCCTAAGCTGTTGTTAGTTTGATGCAGTCTACGTAGTATTTACCCTAAGCTGTTGTTAGTTTG
>NW_013667232.1:137074-151717 GCF_000517525.1 Limulus polyphemus | reverse complement strand
AAGAAACACAAAGTTATCACATAGAAACTGTCGTGTCACATTTAATCAAGAAACACAAAGTTATCACATAGAAACTGTCGTGTCACATTTAATCAAGAAACACAAAGTTATCACATAGAAACTGTCGTGTCACATTTAATTAAGAAACACAAAGTTATCACATAGAAACTGTCGTGTCACATTTAATTAAGAAACACAAAGTTAACACAGAAACTGTTGTGTCACATTTAATTAAATTATGAAACAAAATCATACAACAAAAACATATTGTGTTACATTACATTAAACTAAGAAATATGAAAAGATAAATATAGTTAAAACCGCATAGGCGACGAAAATACAACTAAATAATAAGTTGAACAATTGCCAAGCTGTACGATCTGGCGAAGGGCACTAGCTCGAAACGTCACTCTTCTTTTAATAAATAAATATAATTAGCTTGGCGATGATTGTTTCACCTATTATTTAATTTTGTTAAGAAATATGAAATCCTACTGCTAGAGTATTAATTGAATGAAATTAAGAGGACACTACGAGAATTTTCATTCCTTATTAGATGAATATCTAAAATGCAGAAATAAATGTTCAATTAATAAGAAAGATCTTAGTTAAAGAAAAACATGTTAAATAAAATCAATAAAACAATGTTCAATAATATTTAAATCAATTTTTGCTATTATTACATGAATGCCTTTTCTAAGCTGGTAAAGTACGATTATAATTAATTGTATTTATCATAAGGCATTAGCATTAGGCCTATTGTATTAATGTGGTTGAAATACTACTATTATGAACTATTTTTTAAAAGAAATCCCAAAGGACTGAATAAGGAATATAGTGGCTAATACTAAGGTATTATTACATGTTTAATTTATTATAATCATCTTAATTATTGTTCTAACAAATGGGTTATATAAATATTGTTCAACCCACTATTGCGTTTGTTGTATTCCAACCATCTCCTGGAACTCTTCATTGAGTGAAATACTTTGTCTGCAATCAATATAGCTAACGTAGTGTGGTAGAAATACTATTATACACAGTTCTACTTGAAAAGGCCCCAAAGGACTGAATAAGAAATAGTGTTTGAAAAATATGACAGGCATAATACTTATGTCTAATGACAAATAATTAATTATAAAGATTTTTTTCTCATGAGCGCTTGCTGCGTTTCCCTTTCGTTACACATTTTATTACATAATCTACTCATTTTCTGATCACATTGATAAATTATAAACAGGCTATACGTAAAAAAAAACGTTTTTTTTCGTTTGTATGCTTTTAATCACAAAGCTGCATAGTATTTATACGGCCAGCGCAGGGATAGAACCCCGAATTTAAGTATTGCAACCACTCAAGTTTTTCATCGTTTTAATTTCGTTGTTCTTCCCTTGACGTTGGACATTAGGGGGGGGGGGGAGTGGGCATTATCTGGTATAACGTGCGATTTATTGCTTTTATATTATCTTTTCGTGTTACTTAAGTATGCACGCTCGATTCTAAAGTCAGTTTAGACAATTGTACTGTGATCGAGCTAGTTCCCTGACAGAATAAAAAAAAAAAGAAATTTAGAAATACAGATAATTAGGTAAAACGAATTCCAGTTTTGCATATTAATTATTCAATACATACTATGATAGTTAAAAAAAATTAATTATAATTTTACGTCCCTACCTTTTCTTTCTTTCAAGATTTCGTTATGCTGAAAACAAAAGATAAATACATGAATTTCATCAACTCCTCTATAATAAAACTGAAAACAAAAATAAATACATGAATTTCATCAACTCCTCTATAATAAAACTGAAAACAAAAGATAAATACATGAATTTCATCAACTCCTCTATAATAAAACTGAAAACAAAAGATAAATACATGGATTTCATCAACTCCTCTATAATAAAACTGAAAACAAAAGATAAATACGTGAATTTCATCAACTCCTCTATAATAAAATTGAAAACAAAAGATAAATACATGAATTTCATCAACTCCTCTATAATAAAACTGAAAACAAAAGATAGATACATGAATTTCTTCAACTCCTCTATAATAAAACATTTAAAAAAATGACCAAATAGATGCATAAGAACAATTTCCACAAAAACAGAACATACAGAGAGACAAAAGAAATGCAGGTAATATATAGGAGAAAAACTTTAAAATTTAATATCATTACTTATTATATTTTATTTAACAGATAAATTCACATCTAAAACGAGAGTAAAATGTTTGACATTTTCTTGAAACCAAACAGTTTCTTCTTTAGTGAATTTTTTTATTCTTATCAAAAATGATATTTCGACTTTTATCACGATTGAAGCTATTTAATAGAAAGACCTTAAACTGTGTTTAATTGATTGCACAAGTCTATATAGTCTAATCTTTTGCGAAACTAATATCAAAACCAAACCCCAAATCTTACCGCGTAAACGGCTATATCTAAAAACGCCTGTATTTCTTCACGACTGACTGTTATATTATGCTCGTCTTCCGCTTTTGTTAACGCAGTCTTAAACCAGTCAATCGCATTATCGTAGTGGCCTTGGTTGAAAGAGTTCTTTCCCAAATACAGGCAATCTCGTGCTGTATAATTAAAAGGACACAAAGTTACTTTAAACTTCTAAAACAAAACATATGAACTGCACTCTAAATAGATGAACAAGAAGACATCCATGACCGGTACTTAGTAATCGCTACATGGAACATAGGATTTGACGATATATTTGACAATGAGTTTCTAATATTAACGACTACCTGAATAGACAGCATCCACTGGTACAATTCACAATATAAATAGAAGAAAAGAAATCCCTATTCCTAGAATTGGTAGTAACGAAAACTAGTACACCACAGGAAACCCACAAATATGGTAAAATACCCCAACTATAGATCAAACCACCTCAGAAGCGTAAAGACAGACTGTCCAGTTTCCAGACTGAGCAATATTTGTAATATAGAAGTTACTAAAACATCTGAAGACGAGCACATCAATAAAACCTTCCTTGGCCTAGTGGTTAGGGCACTCGACTCGCAATATTCGGGACGCGGATTAAAATTTTATCATCAAATATGCTCGCCCTTTCACCGGTAGGGAAGTTATAATTTAACGGTTAGTCACACTATTTGTTGGTAAAAGAGTAGCCCAAGAGTTGGCGGTTGGTGGCGTAGACTAGCTGCCTTCCCTCAAGTCTATCACTGCTAAATTAGGGACGACTTTGCGCGAAATTCACAACAAACCAAACAACCTTCCTTGATAATGGATACCCAGAACACTTAATAAAGAATAAGCTGAAGAATATAAACATCAAAAATATGAAGAAAGAAAGTTACAGACGCTGCCATTTTCTCGTATATCAGAGATATCTCTCGAAACACAGATATGTAAACAGCGTTCAGAAGTCACAACACAATACGATCACATCACACACTAAGCCACCCAAAGAACCAATGGAGAATAAGTATAATATCATTACAATATGCCTGGTGAATGTGTAATGCAATACATTAGAGAAACAAAATGACCAACAAACGTTAAAATTCAGGAGCATAATATACACACAGGAATACTATCTCTAATATCCTATCATGCCAGAGCATAAAACCATACAACAAACGGGAATAATACTAATGTAATGAGATATGTGAAATAGACACAAGGAAACGAAGAAACCTTATACATCCTCATAACCAGTTGCACAAAACCAAGATAGGCCTCTTTCAATTATTGGTCGAATGAAGACCTAATGGAGAAAAGACTGGGCAAATGGATAACACATCAGTTTTTATATCAAAAAGATCCAAGATCCACCACCACAGCAGCGAGCGGTCCTTCTTAGAACTTCTCTGAAGATGCAGCCGAAATGTAGAACATAGCCCGGTTAGTAAATAGTACCTGACAGAACAAAATAGTAACTAATCAATAACTAGACTTATGTGATCGTACAAGATATAAACCATGACAACAATTGATATTATTTCTAAACGACCTCCCCATGAATACTAAAATGTTTTAGTTATTGTGTTCCATTTAAATGTTATTTCATATCATTATTATGGAAGAAAAGTGAGATGAAGTTACTAACTTTGATTCTTCAGCACCTTTACCCTCAGTGATTCGGCGGTAAGTCTAAAGTTTATAGTGCTTATAACGCTAAAACTCGGGTCTCGATACCCGCGGCGGCATAGCACAGAGAGCCATTATGTAGCTTTGTTCTTGACAATAAAGAAACAAACCTGCATTACCCTATTTCTGGTTCTACCTTACCTAAAATAATATAGCCATATTTCGACCCCAGTCCTGTAATCTGGCTTATTGTCATTAAAACTGGAAATGTATAAGGACAGTTGTTTACTCTATTATAAACAAACTAAGGTACCCGTCCTTTGTCCGGGTTATAAACTTTACAAATGTTGGAGTAGATGCTATAATAAATAACACAAAAAATCATAGCTTTCGCACAATTTATTTATAACATATTATTACATTATTCATTATTACCTCACCAAAAGTTTTGTATAAGCTTTAAGAACTCACTCACTACTTAAAACATGCTATACACTGTGCGATGGTCAGGATGACTTTGTAGGAAGTGGTCGCGCCGAAAGTAGTGGCTGTGTAAGTGCTTTCTGTTACCAGCTTTCAACACCCACCTCTTAATGTCCTTCCAAAGTGTTTCACGTGTTTAATTAATTGACGGTTATTGATCTCAGAAGTGTCTTACGGGCTGAAGTTGAAAGGTCACGGGTCAAGAAACAGATCTTCACATCAGCCTTATGGTGGCTGTTGGAGTAGTAACATCGGCTGAGTTTATGTATTATTGCATAGTGACGACCATTTTTAAATTGCATTCCTCCGTAGAGAGTGCTGGCGCACACTCTGAGATATATAAGACATTTGCGTGCCCTCCCCGTACACTGTGTGTATGTTGTGTTATAGAAAAGTTAATAATTGTTGTAAGAACGTGGCGCCATATATGAATTTAGTTAACGTTAACTTACGTCAAAAGATAATAAATGCTGAATAACAGCAATAATGGGAAATTGAGGGGTTGTGAACCTCAATTAACATAACCTTTATTATCCAAATTATCATCCCACAAAGTTTGGTTGAGATTGGCCCAGAATACTAGGAGTAGTTAGATAACAGACAGACAGACACACAAATTGTGAACCTCAATTAACATAACCCTTATCATCCCAGAAAGTTTGGTTGAGATTAGTCCAGAATCCAAGCAGTAGTTAGATAACAGACAGACAGACAGACAGACACATTTTTGTGCTTTATGTATATCGAAGATAAAACCAATACAAGCGATGCTTATCATCCCAGAAAGTTTGGTTGAGGTTAGTCCAGAATCTAAGCAGTAGTTAGATAACAGACAGACACATTTTTGTGCTTTATGTATATCGAAGATAAAACCAATACAAGCGATGCTCTGGTAGGCTCATGAGTGTTAGAATACCTAGTAGAGGTAACTATAAATTACAAAAGAAAACTCGAATTTAGTTTACAGACGAGAAAAATATTTTTTTCTTAGTTATATTGTATTTTCGAGACGGAGATTTTATGCGATATTCATTTGTTACTCACATATGATTACATATATTTCTGTGTTTTAATTCATAATCAATATCTACATTTCGGCCTACCTGTCAGTTGTTCTTCTGCTTGAAATGGAGATATCGGACCATTACTTTGCAGAAAGCCTCGAACCATGGCAGACATGTTCAGTTTGTACGTCTCTTGAAGAAGAAGCAGAGCATTAGCAGCGCCGTGAAGATCACTTTCTTGTGGTAAGTAGAACGCAGATCGGAAGTATGATATGTTAGGCACATAATCTGAAACAGGAAAAGCGCTAAATATTCAGCTTGTCCATTAACCATGGAGAGATGCAAGCGTTAACTTCGTAACTTGATGTTCCTGTAACTCACACACCATTGTAACCATCCACATTAAGTGTATTTTATTCATGTCTACTACCTTGACTATTAACCTGTTCCTTTGAAATATTAGTTTGTTTGAACGGATGGAAGACAGACATTAATCAGTCCCCTATCCTAGCAACCCTCGATTAATGTGGTTTTCACCTTCGTTTCATATAAATATGTATACGTATTAGATGCAGATTATATTTTGTTTACAGGAATTGAAAATTTCTAAAGAAATTTGATCAATTTAGAATGCTTAGGTAAATTGTGCTTATCATTGCGTATGTATATTAGGAATATGGACATGTGACGTCACTCAACAGTCTACTCAGTTAGTGTTCTTAAAGTGATACTTATTATTTTCGTAAAGGGGAATCAGTAAATATAAACATATGACGTCTTTCGACACTACTTACTTAGTGTTCTTAAAACGATACTTATCATTACATACGTAAAGAGCAATAAGAAAATAAGAACTTATGACGTCAATCAGCACTATTTCAGCCAGCGTTTTTAAAGTGTTTTTCAACTGTAATATGTGCAGTTTAGAATGACTGACTGGGTTGGGTGCGAAGAATGTGACTTTGATGGAACACAATTGACATTCTTTGAACAACATTATTTATCATATTTGTATATAGTGAATGTAGTTATTTTTATATGATAATGTCTTATTACAGATTGTTTGATATATCACATAAATAACACGAAACATGCAACGTCTGAGTACTCAAGCGCCACTTAACAACGATGCATGTAAACTAGACCTTCAATGAAACATTGAAAATCATAGTTCATACCCTAACTACGCTAGTCGAAAGGAAAATTAACAAATTCCAAAATTTAAGCTATTGTTGACACTCATAATTACTGTTTTTTATTATATGAGTAATTGTGAAATGGTTATTGTTTATCAGTTTTGATGAAACGAGGTACCAGTTGCTTCAGCCTTATAAAAAGCTCCAAAATAAATAATTATTTTATCACCCTCTTTTTTTTTCTGGAGATTAATATTTTAGGTTATCCTCTAAACATTGTACACTACATCTAATGTCCTTGACACTGACCTGGTGTAGCCATGACCTGGGTGCTTTCTTCCACTGCTTTCAAATCGATTGTCATTCGTTTAATTAAAGAGTAAGCCTGGATCGGATTGGCTACATAATCTGCCATCTCGTCTACCTCCTCTCCAACAGATCTTCTACTGTTGATAAATCTGTAACAACAGTTCAACGGCCAATAAAACAACCATACAACATTTCCGATATAAAACAAAAACATAACAATACCCATCTCTCCTTATATTTAATAGAAAAAAATATTTGAAAACAAAACGATATTCAATCTAATTTCACGAATAACGAATTTTTTATTTATTATGCTGATAAACTTCCATAAACAAAAATATGCTTGATTTCAACCCAGACTGTGTTTTCTGCCACGTATTTAGTCAGTTAGAAGACGACCCGAGGATGGAGTTGGTCTCGAAAGTTCACTATGGAAATAGCATCCGTGGTGAAAACTCATCTCAGTTGTCTTTGTTTGCTATGGTTCCTTTCTGGAAGTTTAGAATGCACGTGGGATTTTCATCCATTCGTAGTTCAACAAGAATGAAAGTCAAAGGCTCTAGATCAGGAACTTCATTTCAGATTTCAAAATGGGGCAACTTTTACTGGCGGTTCAGAGTAGCCCCTTTTCTAGATTTATAAAGGGTGTCATCAGGAGTTTCAGATAAGGAAAAAAATCGTTTGTTTTTTTCTATACTACTATGTTTTTGATTTCGTGTGTAGTATGTACATACGTACCTAGGATAGGATTCGTACATACTGATCTCTGTTGGATTGTTTTACGATAGGGCATTTTTACTATATCTATTTAAAACATTGTTTCTGATTTTACCTCCATAATCCAAACAAAAACTCTCACTCTTTCACAAAGTGATGTTCCTGATTCGATCCTTTTTTATTTTACATGTAATCAAATCTAAGCCTCGCGTTTACATCTGTCAGTAATCTCGTGTAACGCTGAAGCAATAGCTTCATATTACTAAACTTCAGCTGTTGGCGATTCTCTTCGTTTAAAAATCACATTAATTTTTATGGAAGTGACAGCGCGATTTATTTGCCTTTTAGTTCTAAATTCGAAGGCATTCGATCAAAAGCTATAAGTCACTTTTATGTCGGACAATGAAGTGTATAACGAATCCTCAGTCGTGATGTTGGAAAAAGTATCGTGTAATGAATCCTCAGTCGTAGGTTGGAAAAATATCGTGTAATTAATCCTTAGTCGTAGGTTGGTAAAAGTGTCGTGTAATGAATCCTTAGTCGTAGGTTGGTAAAAATATCGTGTAATGAATCCTCAGTCGTGAGGTTGGAAAAATATCGTGTAATGAATCCTCAGTCGTAGGTTGGAAAAAATATCGTGTAATTAATCCTCAGTCGTAGGTTGGAAAAAATATCGTGTAATGAATCCTCAGTCGTAGGTTGGAAAAAATATCGTGTAATGAATCCTCAGTCGTGAGGTTGGAAAAATATCGTATAATTAATCCTTAGTCGTAGGTTGGAAAAAAATATCGTGTAATGAATCCTCAGTCGTAGGTTGGAAAAATATCGTGTAATTAATCCTTAGTCGTAGGATGGTAAAAGTGTCGTTTAATGAATCCTCTGTCGTGAGGTTGGAAAAAATATCGTGTAATGAATCCTCAGTCGTAGGTTGGTAAAAGTGTCGTTTAATGAATCCTCTGTCGTGAGGTTGGAAAAAATATCGTGTAATGAATCCTCAGTCGTAGGTTGGAAAAATATCGTGTAATTAATCCTTAGTCGTAGGTTGGTAAAAGTGTCGTGTAATGAATCTTCTGTCGTGATATTGGAAAAAATATCGTGTAATTAATCCTTAGTCGTAGGTTGGTAAAAGTGTCGTGTAATGAATCTTCTGTCGTGATATTGGAAAAAATATCGTGTAATTAATCCTCAGTCGTAGGTTGGTAAAAGTATCGGGTAATGAATCCCCTGTCGTGAAGTTGAACAACGTACCGTACAATGAATCCTCAGTCGTAGGTTGGTAAAAGTATCGGGTAATGAATCCTCAGTCGTAGGTTGGTAAAAGTATCGTGTAATGAATCCCCTGTCGTGAAGTTGAACAACGTACCGTACAATGAATCCTCAGTAAGTATCTACACCAATATATCAATTACTTACTGTTTTATCACTTCGATATGTTTTTCCACCCCTGATACGTAGTCCTGAAGAACATTGATTATTGTATGTTCGGACTGCAAAAGGTTGATCAAACTAGTGGTTGCTGTGAAATACTCGTGAGATACTGCTGCCGTAACAATCAGCAAAATCCCCAATACAGCTGATAGAATCTTCATTCTGTGGGGATAAACATTTGTAGCAAAATAACTCCACGAAAACAAAGCTATCTTTTTCTATATTTATAGACAGAAATACTTACTTTGTTCTCCAGTCATAATTATTATTAATATTTTGTATACTACGAAAGTTTGATTTATCTAAAGTTGTTAAAAATAAAGTCTGTTCGCAAACTAGGTGAGTGTTAAATAATAACATCAATAAAAAAAACGAGTTGTTTTATCACTATCAATCACACGACAAGAACAATGACAGTAACATAAAACCAGTTATTTTATCAATATCAAGTTTTATTAACAACAATAACAAAAACGGCTTTTTTAGCCGTCGTTAACTAAGCGTCAAATATAAGGAAATTAAAAAAAATATTTTACAACTATCAATAGTTAAAAATAACAACATTAACTTTACTACTGCAACGTCACCCATAACGACATTAGCAATTATCAAGTTATTTTACTAATATCAATTACATGTTAACAATAACGACATTAGCAATTATCAAGTTATTTTACTAATATCAATTACATGTTAACAATAACGACATTGAAAACAAATGAATGGTTTTGTCACTACCAGTAACGACGTTAACAACATTATATTTACCACTATAACGATATCAACGTCGAACGAGTTCTTTTGTCACTATCAAGTGTCAATAATAACGAAATCAACAACAAAGCGAGACGTTTTATTATTATCAAGCTTCAGTATAATGACAACAACAACATACGAATTATTTTACCACTATCAATCGTCAATAATAACGATATTAACAACAATCAAGTTGTTTTATCATTATCGAGAGTCAATAATAAAAACACTGGAACACTTACTTAACTGGTTCAGTTCCATATCGGATAAGGAATATTTTCACTAATTTCTAATTTCCAAGTTTTAACTGTATATCTTTCTTACTTCACAGGCAGTTTTTTGAGCTTCAGTATAGTGCGACTGCAGAAGTAATGACTATTATTTATCTTTCATTTTTTAACGTTGATATATTGAAATCAGTTGAGCTTCAGTATAGTGCGACTGCAGAAGTAATGACTATTATTTATCTTTCATTTTTTAACGTTAATATATTGAAATGCTTTCTTAACCTGTGATAAGAATCTTTTCAGATTTATATTTATTTTTCGTATCTTGACACTGGCGTTCTTATATTCAATGTCATGTTCAAAATCTACAGTTATTCTATAGTATTTCAACACCACGGATCTCGTATCGGTTCTTCACTGAAACTTAGTAATACAAGAAACGCACTTTATCATTACAAACTGTTTTTACTTACTTATTAAATCAGAAAATAAGTTTATCTCAGTATTCTTTGAAAGGATAAAAGGCAACAATTTCTATCATTTCCATACAAGGAAAGAGGTACTCGGTCCAGTCTATCAACTTAGAAATATAACATGAACCAATAAAACAGACTTACATAACGTGATTCGTGTTAGAAATATAACATGAATCAATAAAACAAAGTTACAAATCGTGATTCGGGTTAGAAACACAATATAAATCAATAGAACAGACTTACATAACGTGATTCGTTAGAAATACAACATGAATCAATCAAACAAACTTACAAAACGTTATTCGGGTTAGAAACACAATATAAATCAACAGAACAGACTTACATAACTTCGATGACGAGGAACCCACTTTGAGACTAATAATGGCTGGAGACGGCTTGAATGGGTAATGAAGAAAAACTTTAATACAACCACAAATGTACAACGTTCCGACAAGTACCTGATGATGACAACAATATAAATCAACAGAACAGACTTACATAACGTGATTCGTTAGAAATACAACATGAATCAATAAAACAAACTTGCAAAACGTTATTCGGGTTAGAAACAATATTAATCAACAGAACAGACTTACATAACGTGATTCGTTAGAAATACAACAAGAATCAATCAAACAAACTTGCAAAACGTTATTCGGGTTAGAAACACAATATTAATCAACAGAACAGACTTACATAACGTGATTCGTTAGAAATACAACATGAATCAATAAAACAAAGTTACAAATCGTGATTCGAGTTGTGCTACACAATAACAGTTAAATCGTCGCAAGTCTCAACGAATTTTTGTTCTTTCAAAATCAGATGTAAAATTTATAGGATCGCTTTTACAAAAGTAGGAAAGGTATTATATAAATTGATGTATAATTACTTTTCTGAAGGGTGGAGAATTTGTTTTATTACACTTAACAACTACGTTTCAGCGCATTTTCAAAGTAATATTTCTAAACTCTTGTCCCTCAGATATAAAATAAAGCAGCGACCAATTGTTACCGTTAATGAAAACGGATAAAACCTACGAACCAAAAACAAGAGGGAATCCTAAATAGTCGCGGCACTTGAAATTCATTTATGCGGGATTAGATTTACAGTAAATTCATATACGAGACCTTTGTTTCCCTTTTTATTAGCTATACTTTTGTGCGCCAGCAATACCAAGCGTGGGATGCGCGTATACCCGTTTCGATTTTATTACACATCAGGTTCTTTACCAGCCTACCCTCAATTTAATTTTTCTTTTAGGCAGGATTAGAATAAATTAATCTACGAGACCTTGGGCGTGGTGAAATACATAAATCGAAAGAGGTTTGACCTCCCGAGTCCAAAATGGTAATTAGTTCTCAAATCGTGCAAGAGATGATGCAGCTATGAGCTAAAAGTTTGTACTTGAGAGAAAAAAAACAGCCATTCTATGAGTTGCTCAGCCGTGACTAGAAATTTAATTAAGAGAAAAATGACGTAAGTCGCCGTTCTTTGGTATATTTATGTGTATTTTTCTTCCATCTTTAACTTCAGATAAAACACATTTTGACGTGAACTCTTTAACTGTCCACGAGATGCATATGTTCATAAAACACAGCAACGACCAGTTGTCAGACAGTGCAGTCACCTAGTCACTTCTTGACACGGTCAGAGTTCACATTGGAATAGCTGTGGTAAACTAAATTCATATGTGTATTTTACTTTTAAGTTAATACAACGACGAAAACAAAGTTTGAAAATTTTATCCTTATTTGATATATAAATACATTTGTTATTTACTTCAACGTTTTATTGGCATAATTAACTTAGATTTCCCAAAATAAAGAAAATGTGTGTCAATTGGAAAAACTTGTAGACTTGCCTAATGTCAGCAACTGATTTTGTTGAAGCAAATACCGAGGTTCTACGTTACAAGTTGGTTAGTACATTCACCGTCAGTTGTGCTCGTTACACGTGTTAATTAAAAAATGATGATTCACTTTGTTGCTAGAACTCACGGAGAGAATTGTACTAGTTTTTGTTTTTGAATTTTGCGCAAAGCTACACGAGGGCTATCTGCGCTAGCCGTCCCTAATTTAACAGTGTAAGACTAGAGGAAACGCAGCTAGTCATCACCACCCACCGCCAACTCTTGGGCTACTCTTTTACCAACGAATAGTGGGATTGGCCGTCACATTATAACGCCCCCACGGCTGAAAGGGCGAGCATGTTTGGTGGGACGGGGATTCGAACCCGCGACCCTCAGATTGCGAGTCGAGCGCCCCTAACCACCTGGCCATGCCGGGCCGAATTATAGTAGTGACATAAACATACACAAAAAAAGGAAAATGGTGCATGTGTAATTGTAAAACTAGTATATAACTATTTCATGATGTACTGGAGTGAATAACAATTATTTAAAACTGGTATATAACTATTTCATGGTGTACTGGAGTGAATAACAATTATTTAAAACTAGTATATAACTATTTCATGATGTACTGGAGTGAATAACAATTATTTAAAACTGGTATATAACTATTTCATGATCTACTTGAGTGAATAACAACTATTTAAAACTGGTATATAACTATTTCATGATGTACTGGAGTGAATAACAATTATTTAAAACTGGTATATAACTATTTCATGATTTATTGGAGTGAATAACAATTATTCAAAACTGGTATATAACTATTTCATGATCTACTTGAGTGAATAACAATTATTTAAAACTGATATATAACTATTTCATGATCTACTTGAGTGTTTGTTTGTTTTTTTGAATTTCGTGCAAAGCTACACGAGGGCTATCTGCGCTAGCCGTCCCTAATTTAGCAGTGTAAGACTAGAGGGAAGGCAGCTAGTCATCACCACCCACCGCCAACTCTTGGGCTACTATTTTTCCAACGAATAGTGGGATTGACCGTCACATTATAACGTCCCCACGGCTGAAAGGGTGAGCATGTTTGGTGTTTGGGGATTCGAACCCGCGACCCGCAGATTGCGAGTCGAGCACCCTAACCACCTGGCCATGCCGGGCCACCTACTTGAGTGAATAACAATTATTTAAAACTGGTATATAACTATTTCATGATCTACTGGGCTGAATAACAATTATTTAAAACAGGTGTTTTAGTTTTGCTCAGTAATAACTCTCCGTTTTAAGCTCAAGTGACACTGGTAACACGTGATGAGATTCTAGAAGGATCGGGGAACCTCACGAACGTCCCAGCGTTTGCTTGACGCACTCTATTTTAGTATATAAGCCGGCAGATAAATTGCTAACGGAATAATCGAGTCAGGCCGTAAGTAAAGTGTGTAAATCATTGTGAATTATAGCGTGTGTTTAAGTTAAAGTGACTGTGGAAATTCTGTGTATTGCAAAGTAAGAAAGTACTTGTATCGCTGAAGTTCCCCGGGAAGAATTTTTACGGGAAATTAACAAACGACCAGAGATGTAACAATATTAATAACTCGCAGTTCTCGTTCTTTCATTTAGTACATTTCCCAAGATGGCAGCTGTTTGTTAATTTTGATGTATTCTTCAGTTAATTACTTGTTTTCGCGCTCAATACGAGCTCTCGTGACAGGAACTGAAGAACCAGCGCAATGTTTTACTTTTCCAAAAGTAAGAGCTGCATTCGTCTGAAACTTGTAACGATAAACTTAGCAACATTTATATCATGTTACTGTAAGAACTTTCAAAGATTTCACCTTTCGTTATTAAATGCAAGTCTCATTCCGGTGTTTGCTGTATGGTACGCGTGTATTAGATCTTTAACCCTTAAATTACCAACTAGTTTTTAGACCGCTGGACTCCACATGTTGAGTCATTTTACGTTGCCTGTTACAAATACTGTATGAAATGGCGGTGAAATTTGGACTTTTATAGTAATTAGTAGGATTAACTCAATATTGCTGGTGTGTGTGTGTGTGTAACTAATAACTATGAAAGTCATGGACCTAGAAACTATTCAGTGCATTTAATCCCCCTTGATCATTCTGGGTTTATTAGGACCCAATAGCCAAGAAATTCATGGACCCAGAAACTATTCA
>NW_013667232.1:133696-136120 GCF_000517525.1 Limulus polyphemus | reverse complement strand
GTTCAGTCTTAGGCTCCTTATCTTAGGAAAGACATTGAATTGTTGGAAAGTGTTCAGGGAAGGGTTACTAGAATGTTGCCTGGGGTTGTCATACCAGGAAAGGTTGAAATCTTTAAAATTGTTTTCTCTTGAAATAAAAAGAGTTAGGGGATTCTGATTGAGGTGTTTAAGATTGTAAAGGGAATTGATAGTGTTAATGCATCATCTTTTTTTGTATTTAACAGTGAGAATAGTAGGATTAGGGGCACGATTATATAAATTTTGGTGAGATAGGAGTCATCTTTACCTAAGACAGTTTTTTTGATAGGGTGGTTGGCCTTGGAAATGGGGTGCCTTCATATGTTATGGAGGCAGTAAATTTAAGTGAGTTTAAGAAAAAGCTTGATAAGTATATGAATGATAAGGGCTGGCTTTAAGAACATGATTGGGTAACGTATTCAAGTTGTTGAATTACTACAAAAGACTCGGAAAATATTCAAACTGTTCGTTACCGAACATGGCTCTGTGAACTAATGGTTACATTGTCATTTTTCCTGTTTTTCCCTGTCGATGGTTATAATGTCATTTTTGTTGTTTGTCCCCTGTTAATAATTGTTTTTAAACATCACTTTCTCGGAACCGTCGTGATAAATTATTTTCTTAATCCAAAAATCTGTAGTTTTATAGTTTTACCTATTGAGAATTTACGAATCTTTTCTATTTAGTTTCTCAATCTTTGTTTCTATAAATTATTGAAGAAATCCTTAGGCGCTGACTCCACAGGTGCTCCTCGACAATATTACTCACGAAGAAAAAAAGTGTGGATTCTCAAAACCCAGTAAGATTTTTGATAATACGGCGTTAAATAAAACTCTGTTGTGTAAAAAACAAAATGTGTTATGTGCCTTAATCGTAAACATCATCAAAGATGTTGACACCGTGGGTGCATTCCTAAAGTGAATTTCCCTGCGCCTCCACTTGCTTGAAATAAAGCCACAAAAAATGTGGAGGTGCCGAAATTAAAGGTGCTTTTTTAATAATATGGTACACCAGGAAAATTATACAAGATAGTGGCTTCGCAATTTATTCAAAAGGTAAAAACAACACCAAAAAAAAAAAAGGAAAAACATTACTGCGGGCAACAAGTGTGGCTTAGTTAGATTGACTCATAAATGTATGGTCTATTTATTACATAAGTAGTCTGGCAAAGTTTGTTCTTTGCTTGCACTCCCCATCAGGTGTGGTTTTCACACAAGAGCACTCTCCTGGAGAAACAGCGCCCATGTATGTTCATCTCATATTTTTTTCTTCTTTTCCTTGCCTTTAGGTTATTTACCTACTTACCAGCACTACATGTGGCGTACGTTCCCGTAAAATAAATGATAAAACCAGATATTGGACATGTCGGTTGTGAGAAAGTTTTATTACACCATATGCCCATTCATTTCTTGCTTCCCCACTTGTTGGTGCACCCAATCCTACACGTTTAGTTGTTTTAAAATATTTTTTTCCACATGTTCATACATTTTTTCATACAAGGTAACACGATCTTATGCATCATTCATTCATTTCTGTTGATATCCTGCATGTATATCATCAGTGTGGGTGTGCACCATAATATTATGGTATGTGCAAATAACGGTGTGCATGTGTGGTACGCATTCTCTCCACTTATGGTGTGTGTACACATTGTGAGTGTGCTGTACATGTGATGGTACACTCTATAGCGTGCAATGTCTTTTGGGTGATGTAGTGGTTGTGGTTGTGTGCATATACTAAGAGTTGATAAATTAGTCAATTAATTTAATGATGGCACAGAGCTATGTCTGTGGACTTATGCTGCTAGAAACCGGGTTTCGATACTCATGGTGGGCAGATCACAGATAGCCCTTTGTGTAGCTTTGTGCTTAATAACAAACAAACAACAACAAATTAATTTAATTAACTACTTCATGCTAGCACTATCATGTGGTCCCTGTGCTATTGTTCAATTTGATGCACTTATAACATGACATAACGTTTTGGGACAACTTGGGACCTATTGGTCCATCTCGGCTGATCCATCCTCTAAGCTAAATTAAAATAATTAACAAAAAGTCCATGAATTTCTTGGCTATAGGGTCCTAATAACCCCAGAATGATCAAGAGGGTTTAAATGCACTGAATAGTTTCTGGGTCCATGAATTTCTTGGCTATAGGGTCCTAATAACCCCAGAATGATCAAGAGGGTTTAAATGCACTGAATAGTTTCTGGGTCCATGAATTTCTTGGCTATGGAGTCCTAATAACCCCAGAATGATTAAGGGGGATTAATTGCACTGAATAGTTTCTGGGTTCATGAATTTCTTGGCTATAGGGTCCTTATAACCCCAGAATGATCAAGGGGGTTTAAATGCACTGAATAGTTTCTGGGTTCATGAATTTCTTGGCTATAGGGTCCTTATA
>NW_013667232.1:117295-132764 GCF_000517525.1 Limulus polyphemus | reverse complement strand
CGAACCCGCGACCCTCAGATTGCGAGTCGAGCGCCCTAACCACCTGGCCATGCCGGGCCGTTATCTACGCTAGCCATCCCCAATTTAGCAGTGAAAGACTAGAGGGAAGGCAGCTACTCATCACCACACACCGCCACTACTCTTTTACCAACGAATAGTGAGATTGACCGTCACATTATAACACCCCCACGACTGAAAGGGCGAGCATGTTTTGTGGGACGGAGATTCAAACCCGCAGATTGAGAGTCGAGCGTCCTAACCACCTGGCCATAAGGCGTTTAAAAAACTTCTAATATTAGTTTAGGAAGTTCACCCCGATTGTTCAGGTAAGCTTGAAGGTTTATGTTAAAATTCGGTGTTCGATCACTGTAATAGTCACAGTAAAAATAACCCGTTGTGTAGTTTTGTGTTTAACAACAAACAAACTTTGACAAGCTAGACACCTTTCTTGTTGCCCCCCAGTTTTAAAGTATTATTTTCTTATAAAAACTATTTCCAATTATTGATTTCAAAAGACACGTGACAGTATTTGCGAGTTTCTGAATGCAATACACATCATAACACACGTGTTAAATTACAAGATTTATTTTGTGTTGATAGAAATGTTTTTTTAAGGGAAGCTTTATCGAAACTACCAGCATAATTTTCTTTAAAAAAACATCAGTGATAAACTAATTTGAAATACGTGCACTTTTAATTTCAACAATAGGAATGAAAAGTCCTTACGTAAATTATGAAATAAAAATCTCGTATATTTATTTTCTGTATCAAACATTTGCGAACTAAGAATCGGCATTTTTTCAAAAGAAGATATATTGTTAAAGTGGTATGAAAATTTTAAAGAAGCTTTGCACGCTTTGGAAATATAATAGTTTTCCTCTTTGTTTCACTACATTGGAAAAATCATTTAAATTGTGACTGGCATATGACAAAGAAGAGGGAAGATTGAAAATATGAACATATACATTTTGTACTAAAGAAAGAAAAATAGATGTTTAGAACATATTACTATGAACACGCAAAATTTTCAAGATTTTGAACGTTTCGACAATCTTCTTAAATTTATTTGTACTGTACACAATAAATAAAGAAGTAAAAAAAAAATCCTACAATTAGTGAGAAACGATAGTGACAATACTATCGTTCACTAATACTGCATTACACAATCTGCTAGTTTCAATATTATTCTATTTTATAAGAACATATTCAGGTTACCTCCTTTTAGAAACCTTGTTTTCTCCTTTTCCTGTTGGATGCAGTCTTACAGCAGGTTTTGCTATTGGTATTTACTGCTACAGGTTTCCAGCCAGCCCAAACTGCTCTCGAGTGTCTAAGCATCTGGTGGTTTTAACCATCTGCATGCTTTGTGATCTCGATTTGTCATAATAAAAAAAAAAAACTTTTGCTCATGCGCGTCACGTGACACGTGTACCTCTCGTATGGTTTTAAGCTCCAGTGAACAGGATTGGATTGAAGCTGCTGTTTACTGGCACAGAACTATTAATATACTGACAAAGACTAATTTTCTCGTAATTCTTGCGTGTTTTAGTAAGAAAAGTTGTGTTTCTGATACATTTCAGAAGCTTTTTGTTGTTATTTTTTATATCAGTAGTTTCATCATTATGGTTTAATAATTTTGTTCAATAAATAAATTTTAGATTTTTTGTTTATTTTCACAGTACGCTATTTGTGGTGGAATCAAACCCCGAATTATAGCGTTGTAAGTCCCGAAACTTACTGTTGACCTACCGGTAGACATACATTTTATTATTTATTTTACTTTAAAAGTAAAAAGAATCCAAGAAGACCACCACCAAACTTTAAGGGGAGAAAGTCAATTGTCGCGTGTAATGAACATCGAATCAATGATGAGAATTTTGTACATTCTGCATTGTAGGTTAATCGTAATGCATGTTATTTATTATCTTACTGTATCGTACCCGAATAAAGATATTTCCAAAGAAGCTGCATCGTGGTTGTTAGAGACAAAATATTATCAGTTATCAATTGCTGTTAAACACTATTGGCTATTGAGACTGTAATTTGCTGGCCGAGCGTGGCCTAGTGCTTAGCATGCCGGACTGTGTACTCATGGCTCGTAACCTTACACCGCAAGGGTGTGCTCCAACTTTAGAAACGCTATAACATCGAGGGTCAAGTACCTTTACTCACCCCACCCCCACTGAATTGATGGGAAGTCTGAGGGGGCTTGTGACGGTGGAAATCGGGGCTCAATACCCGTGATGAGCACAGCACAGATAGCCCATTATGTAATTTTGTACTTAACGTCAAACAAATAAACAAACAAAAGCACTATTAAGTCAGATGTGAGTAGTCCGTGAGTTGGTGGCCGATGCTGTCGACTAGCCATGTATGCACTAATATGCCAACTCCCACTACTGAGTCACACATAAGTAGACCACCAATAGATTGCGGGTGTTGTTGGTTAGCTGCTTTCATTCTAATCTATCAGTTGAAAATTAAGATATCACCTTGTGTAGCTTTAGTAGGCAAAAGTTCTAAAATAAACAAACAAACCAATTTCAATTAACGCCCTCCCAAAACACACACACACACACTTTTCTGCTGTAGCAAAATTTAAACATTTAGCTGCGTTGCAGGAATATTGTTTCCACACACAGACGCAAAATAAGCTGACAGTGGTTTCGCAGTTTTAATTTTCAGATAGGGCGAATACTGATATTTTATTCAAACCTCTAGAACAAGTTTCTCACATTCACACATCACCTGAAACTCCCTTCAGCTGAGGGTGGGGTGGGTGTAATAATTCCATCATTACACCTCCCATACAGTTTTGCTACGTTGTGATTTCTTAAACCCAATTGGATAAGTCAAATGCCACCGAGGCCATCAGCTTTAGCCCTCACTGTTGAGAATGGAAGTAACCAATATCCATCTTTCCACTGACCTTCTTTCTCTTCTGGTTCCGGGTTCGAATCCCGGTCCCACCAAACATACTCGCCCTTTCAGCCGTGGGGGCGTTATAATGTGTCAGTCAATCCCACTACTTATTGGTAAAAGAGTAGTGGTGGTGGGTGGTGATGACTAGCTGCCTTCTCTCTAGTATTTCACTGCTAAATTAGAAACGGCTAACGCAGATAGCCCTCGTGTAGCTTTGTGCGAAATTCAAAACAAACAAACAATCCTTCTTTCCTACGAAGTAATTTCGCAAATTCATCATGAAATATTGCCTGTCCCTAAATCTTCCAGGGAATTAATATACAAGTATATATATAAAGAGAGATGTAAATGGTGTTTAGTGTGTGTATTATGTTTCTGAAGTTAAAGTTTCCATTTGATCAAGCCGTTGTCTAACGTCATACATAGATAGACAGACTTGCAAGTTTGGATACATTGTATTTTGTATTTATGGCAAAGCTACTAAAGTTTTTATTTGCTGCCATTTGAACTACTGACCAGAGGAATATGGCCAATCAGCAACACTCTACCATCCACCATCTACGCTTAAAGTACGAGGAACATTTTCTGTATCGCACGAATCGAACCCAGCTGGCTGGCTCCAAAACCCATAGCCATACCATAGGGTCAACCCATGTCCTGCAGATAAAATTACCTTAATTTCTGCCAACTTTAACCAGAGCTCAGGTTCGACCCGTGCACTTGGGTAAATTGATTTTATCGTCTTTTTATGTGGAATAAAGATTAAATTTTAATGAATAATATTAAAACTGTACTACAGGTTTACCAGAAGTTAAAGAGGCGTTTGTTTACTATTTCAGGGAGTATTCAAAGTTCACGCATTTTGTTGAACTTTTATAATTGAAAAATAAATTCGTATTCTAACATCACGAAGTTTCTGATTCATATGTTTACATTAAAGCTTTTTCAAATAACTCGGGTAATATTAACGAAAATCAAATGCTTCAAAATTTAGGCGAACAGTTTTGTCTACAAAACAATGAATTGAAATGTTTTACCCTTAAATAAAATTAATAAATCGAGACATCGAAGTTTTTTACTTGCACAATAATTAATTTGTAAAGTTTAAAAAATATAAGATAAAAGAAACTTTATAAAGAAGCACAAAACATTGATTAATTTTATTTTAAAATTTTTGCACAAGAACTGTTTGTTTTACGTATTGATGTTTTACCCTTGTTTGTAAATAAATACTGGTAAATGTAACTCATTCAGTCCCTATGGAAAAGTGTTCATCTCTTTCAAATTCCTGTATAAGTATTTCGAGTATATTCAACAAAATAGAATGATCAAATTTACATTTCTCTTGTGCTTTTTATAAAAGAAAAAAACACACTATATTCTTTAGTAATTCAGCTACAAAACACAACACAAAAACACAATCATAACTTTTAGCTGTTGTTCTTTAAGCTCAAAACTACACAATGAGCTGCCTGCGCTCTCTTCCCCACGGGGATCAAACGCTGGAGTTTAATGTGTAAGTCCAGAAGCAAAAATAAAGAAAAACAATAATTAATTTGTGTTTTTTATATGGGCCCGCATGGCCAGGAGGTTAGGGCGCTCGACTTGCAATCTGTGGGTCGCGGGTTCGAATCCCCGTCACACCAAACATGCTTACTCTTTCAGCCGTGAGGGCGTCATAATGTGACGGGCAATCCCACTATTCGTTGGTAAAAGAGTAGCCCAAGAGTTGGCGGTGGGTGGTGGTCACTAGCTGCCTTTCCTCTAGTCTTGTCTGCTAAATTAGGAACGGCTAGCGCAGATAGCCCTCGTGTAGCTTTGCGCGAAATCCATAACAAACAAACAATTTTTTTATAATATTATTGAATAAAAAAAATGGAAACTTCCCACTTCCAACTGTGGAATTTCAAGGAGAATCAACGATACATTTAGGGAATAATAACGGTAAAATGTGAGATTTCATTTCCCGCGGCGGATAGCACATTGAATGGCTTGGCGTTAAAATAAAATAGTGAGGAAAGTTTCGAGTTTCCGTTTTACGTTTATGACGTCATTGCTTATCTTCAGAAAAGCAGTCTTTCCAACAATTATTCCAATAAACGAATTATAAAAAGCGTGCGTGGATTGTCACGGGCGACTGACTGATAAGAAGGTTTGTAAGGTAAAATGTTCTGAAGACATTGATTTGTGTCATTTTCGTAGAATTAGGTTACGTTTCTAATAGTGGAAAGTATGGGTAATGGGTAATTGCAAAAAAAATTACCTCTGGGCTACTTTTAAGATTTTAACGTCACGTTAGGCTAATGTAGTTGTTCTAGCTCATCCTAAGTCAAAGTCAGAGTTGATAGATTTTCTGGATCCCACGAGGAATAGGAAAAGAGGGAAGTGTCTTATATATATATATATATATATACAAACAGTTTCTAAATGTCTTTTACATACATATATATACAAACAGTTTCTAAATGTCTTTTACATACATATATATACAAACAGTTTCTAAATGTCTTTTACATACATATATATATATATATACAGTTTCTAAATTCCAATTCAAACAACGTACATAGCATAGATTTGAAGACTGTAACAATTCTTCTAGTGCATGGAAATTAGATCACGTTTAATGTTAATTTGCTTGAAAGTGCAGTTTCTTTGATAACCGACGACTGATATAAAATTAGAATATTTTGTAGTACCGTCTGGGTGTGTCCAACACATAACAAGTATAATTTAAAAAATTATAGTCAATTAAAGCCAATTTTACTTTTCACTATTTCTGTTTTCGGGAAGTTTCATTTAGAATAAAACACTCTTGAGTTTGTCGCTGACATATTCTAAATGATAAATAAAAAAGCGAAAAAGAGAGAAGCAGAAATCTCGGCATATTGATTGCATATTATTTTTCAGCTTTTATATATAATAAACTCGTTTTGTATTATTTAACAAAAATAAGTGAAACTTTTATAAACACTATTACATTTGATTTGATTTGTTTTAATCACCATTTTATTAAAAATTTAGATCAATTTTAGCTTTTTAATTTATTGTGCCCCCCTAGACCTGGCTACGCCACTGTTTCACACGAGTTTTGTAGGTGTTTTTGTGATAACACTTTCAACTAAAAAGTAGGGTTCTATCAGCAAAAAGTGTATGAAGGAGGATAATCTCTTTCTTAATCTAAATAAGATTCTGATTAGCTTCGTGTGTGATTTCTTAGCCTATTTCTGTTCTAATAGCTCTGGTGAGAGAGTACTCACGTTTTCGTGAAAATTATTAGAGGCCCCTTTTTCAAAAGAGGGGTAACGTGGCTCAGTGGCTTCGCGCTTTAGACTTGTACTCGAATAGTTAGATGTAAGAGGCTAACCCACGTCATGTTGTTGTGTCCTTTACCCCACTTGTTCTAGTCTATTCGGCTGGATGATGGGTCACCAACTGTTAGCTGGGATTAACCTGCGATGAACTAGCATCCCGTCCAGGGAAAAATGGATCGTCAGTGTCATCCGGAGTTTGAAAGTACCAGCCATATGCGCCTTGCAAATGCACGGCAAGGATGTATCTAACTGACTCATTCAAAATGTTTTCTTATTTGGTTTTGCATCGCTTAACAATATCTTTATGCGATCCTTCTCTTCAAAAAAAAAAAAACGCACAATATCCCTTCAGCCATATGTCATCCCTCCAGCATATGTCATCCCTCCAGTCATATTTCATCCTCTCCAGCCATACGTCATCCCTCTAGCCATATGTCATCCTCTCCAGCCATTATAAATTTGTTGAGACATTTTCTAGTCAGCAAAGTTATATGGGAAACAGATGCCTGTTTCCCGTGTAATTGTAACTCTAGGATCATCACGACATTTGCCTGTTTCCCGTGTAACTGTAACTCTAGGATCATCACGACATTTGCCTGTTTCCCGTGTAACTGTAACTCTAGGATCATCACGACATTTGCAAGGAAACGATGGCTACTTTACGAGTGTTTTCAGAATTTGCAGATAATTATCTGTTGATATCTTCTGGTCTATTCAACATGAAGTAATCCAATAATTCTAACATTTGTTTTTTGAAAATACTCTGGGTCTTTTCCGTTTGGTGTCCACCAACAGATCGTTTTGAAAATAACACCAGTAATGAAATTTAATAAAATAGTTAATAACAAAACATTAAATGATATTTGTTTAGCGAATTTTGCGATGGTAAACAATATTTTTTTGAAGAAATCTTTATCTTTCTTTCTATTTCTCCATATAAATTCAAAAAGATAAGTGCCAACCATTTGGCGGTGAGTTCCACACTAACACTTATTTCTTCGCTTTAAACTGTGCCACATACATTCAATATTTTGGGTATGGCTGCAAGTTTCAGAATCTACAAAATTTTCAATGGGATTTACAGTTTCATGCCAATAAAAATAATGCCAGACGCATGTGCGCACTCAGTCCTTGTAAGAATGTCATTTTTGTATCGTTGGTGGGCACCAAACAGAAAAGATCCAAGACTATTGTTAGTAAAAATTAGATGTTGCTGAGCAGTCGTACACATAAAATATATTCCAATTTTCCTGTATGAGATAGCGTATTTTCAATTGGTAACCTATAATATAACATAATACAAAAATGTGAACGAAACAATGGCACTGATTCAAGAATAACAAACAAAAAGTCATGAATCATAGAATTGGAGGATATGAGTACGCGTAAGCTACTAAGTACAAGAGGCATAAAGTCTTGCTGGATGATCATTATATTTCTGACGTAAGCTATTTATTAAAAGTGAGACTTTACTAAGTTGTAACCTTGACAGAAATTATGTTTTCCAAATCTGTAAATAACAACGTATTGTTTTCCTTTAATTCATGAAACAATGATTACGATTCTAGACTTTCGAACAACAGAAACTGGAAACGAATCGAACACGGTCCTAAAATGTTGAAAACCAGTGCAGAATTAGTATCTGCTTTGTTTTATATAAAGAGAAAATTCGTGCAGGGTTTCTTTAACGCTATTTGAAAACTGCGAATGAAAGGTTTTACAACTATCTGGAATGTTCGAAAATAGAAGAAAATAAAATAAGTTTTGAGGATGGATAAGGTGTATCAAGAACCTAGAAAGGTTACGAACATAAATAGCGGTTTTAATTAATTTGGAATCTAACTGGGGAACCTTCGTGGGATTCTTTAAGTTTCTTCACTTTTGCTACTTATAAATGTGACTAGAGCTTTCTCTCCCGGTCATCCCCCGATGGGACAGCGGTAAGTCTAATGACATACAAGGCTAAAATCCGAGGTTCGGTTCTCCGTGGTGGACACAACAAATAGTTCAATGTGGCTTTGCTCTGAAAAACAAAGAAACAAACAAAACCTTGTGATCACATGTATTTGGATATGAAACTTCTATATTTTCAGCATAGTGGTAAATGTCTTGAATGGCTAATGTAATCATTTTAGATTAAATGAAACATAGTTAAACACAATAATCTATACTTTCAGACCTGAAAAAAAAATAACCAGACACTACTTCATGGAAGTGTTCATTGAAGGTACACAGTGTCGAACAGGTGGCGCCATCTCTCAGTTCGTGTATATTCTACGAACAGTGTAAATAAAATATTTCTTCTGACGCTATATTTAAGTATCACAAGAAAGTAAATACATAAATAAAAATTTAAGAAAGTAATTTGTATTATCATTTAATAATGGTTACTCTACAGTTCAATAACTCCGAAATCGTTGCCATCATTAATTTAAAATGAAGAAATCTATTTATTGCTCCAACACAACCATCATTAACATTATCTTATTTTTGAGCAACTTATTTTAAAAAGCCTTGGCCAAAATCTGTTTACAGTTTATACACCATATTTATATTTTCCACTGTTCCTGGGCTGGTCTAGCTGATATAAAGGATCCAGTGAATCTCCAAAGGCGTGAGTTAGCCCTGTGTTAGAGCTCTGAATTTCGTAGCTGGTGATTTGGGTTCGAATCCGTGCGATACTACAAAATATTCCAGGACTTTAAGTTGCGGGTGCATTAACGAGTGAATTCAATTCATTAGCGTGGGTGGTGGGTGATAGGATGCTGTAGACTGGTTGTCTTCCTTCTTGTCAGTAGTACAAAATTAGGGATGGCATCAGATGACCTTAGTAGCCTTGCCATAAATACACAATCTCTAAAATCAGGTCCCCCCCCCCTTCCAATAGCTCAGCGGTAAGTGAGAGCTCGCACCGCTAAAAACCGGGTTTCGAAACTCATGGTAGGCACAACACAGACAGCCCATGGTGTATCTTTGCGCTTAGTAACAAACAAACTGTGAGATCATGTTAATCACTACTAACTGTGTGGTGACAATTGTCTCTAAATGACAAAAATATATTCTCTTTAGACGATTATTTTTAACTGAAACGATGAAAATTTGTATAGTTGTTGTTAGGCATAAAGCTACCCGATGAGCTATCTGCCCACCGAAGGTGTCGAAACCTGGATTCTAGCGTTGTAAGTCCGCAGACATACCGCTGTGCCACTGGGGGGGCAGGGTGTTGATATCACATAAAGTCATTGGTATGGTTTCAATACCCCTTTAAGGATCATGTCCATTCGTGCTGAGATGTTCATCATTTGCACTGGTATACATTTTGTTATTGATGCTTCCGACTGAAAACTGAAACTCGGATGCAAATGTTGAGCGTGAAATTAATGTAACAAATCCACTATTGACGTCAGTCTACCAATACGTACTGCTATTCGTTCTTCCTAATTTTTAGAAAAAGAAAAAACAGTTAATATCACTTCGATTAGAAATTTTTCTATAGAATACAACTTTGTGCACAAATGGTGGGTGGTTCCGCCATGTGATATTCATCGTATGCACATAAGCCATAATTAAATACAACATAGGAAATTATATTTCAAATGATAAGCAAACATAAGCTGTTAAGTTTTTAATAAGATAAACTAAAAGTAAACGCATCGCGTAGTAAAGTTTGTTTGTTTGTAATTAAGCACAAAGCTACACAATGGGCTATCTGTGCTCTGCCCACCACGGGTATCGAAACCCGGATACTAGCGTTGTAAGTCCGCAGACATACCGCTGTGCCACTGGGGGTGGCACGTAGTAAAGTAGATGAACTAAAGAAACTTGTTGTTGTTGGTTTTTCTCTACAACGTTTTAAAAAGGTTGGTAAATAATCATTATTTTTTCTTGCAGATTGCGTGAGCTAGCAACTTTGATCATTAAATTTGCAGAACTCAGCATTTACATAATGTAACTGTGTGTCAAGTATCAAGTTATTAACTGCTGATTAACCAAGGGGTAGAACGTTAGGCATATCATCAATCGCAACATAGATAAGAAAGCAAAATCGACTAATGCCTTCAGAATGAAATATCGATAATTTATGTGACGGTTTTCATAAAGTCTCTAGAGGAACCTACTTCCCTATATTCGTAACTGTCATTTAAATTAGATGGGATGAATCTGAAGCTAATTACGAGTGAAGAACAGAAATGATAATTTTGACAGCTTGTCCTTACTGATATGAATATTTGATATGGCTCAGAATAAAAAGGCCAGTTCCTGAGATGTTTCTTAGCTTTTAGGGAACGTTATGTTTATCTTTATGATTTGTTTATAATATTTTTTAAAATCACGTAGGATTTTGTTTGTTCGTTTCTTGGATTTCTCACAAAACTACACGAGGGATATCTTTGCTGGCTCTGCCTAATTTTGAAGTGGTCTCCAATTATTTACCATTATGTATCACATCAAGTAGTGATCCTAACACAAAGAGCCTTAGCTTGTTAGGGAGTGCATCAATAAAGTTTTGCTTAATCTTAAATATTATAATAACTAACAGTGCAATAGCTGATCACAGTGCGAACCATGAATCGAGCTTTCGAGGATCGAATGTGGTGCCTATTGGAGACCAATGTACTAGAATGAAAGCAGTTAGTCAACACCGGCAACTCTTGTCAGACCCAATAACGCAATCACGGCTCCAATGTGTATAAACGGGACGCGAACCACGGAACCTCAGACTCATAGTCCGGCACGCTGATCACTGGACTACGCTCGGCACATGGCATAGGAAAGCTCTCTGTTAACGCCAAGCACGTCTCTCTTTATCTTATACATTTGGATGTTGATCCAGTCTTCAGGTTCGTAATTTCGTAAAACAAAATCCAAAATATTATTTCTAATCAAAATCAAACTAACTCTTGTATCTCTAGTTTTCATCTGCTCACTTCCTCGACCACATTATATGAACCTGACTGTACTTATAAAATTGACCCGCGTGTCAAAGAAGTGAGGTCTAATGTAGCTTCTAGAATCTTGCTTATGTAGGTTAAATACCTGTTTACCTACTTGTTCTTTCACATAGGGTGTCCTTGCTTTCACCTGATTGGCTAAGATAAAAAAAGATGAATCAAACGAGGATGTCTTCCATAACTCTAGGGGCTTTCACAGGTTGATCTCTTCCTGGCTAGTTCCAGTAAAGCACGTGTTTGTGTAGCAACAGCATATTTTTTTTATACTCTGTTTTACCAAGCGTTGCAATTTCTTTCCTGGTTTGATTTTAGTGCCATCTGTGGCTGGTAAGTAACGAGTTTCAAGTTATTCTGGAGGGTTTTTTTCTTTCAGAGATATAGATTACAAAGTGAATGCTCGCCGATAAATTGAACTGCCTTTGTTGTAACAAACGAAAATTGAAAGATCTACAGTCAGGTTTGTATATTTATATCACTTATCGACAATGTTAATTATGCGATTTATACTGAGCCAACGTATTAAACGATTTACCACAAATTCTGATGAAGTTGAATTTTATAAGTGTGAAAGGCTTAGGTTTGTGTTAGAGTATATATATACGTCTGTGATGTAGAAAGTTGTATATATGTTGTGTTGGTTGTGTTAATTATGTGATTTATACAACCACACTGTGGAAAACAACTGATTCAATATAACTTGTGTTAGTGTTGAATAAATTGATAACTCTGAAAAGTGGAATGTTCAGGTTTGTGTTAAATTATGTAAAACTAGGATTAAAAATGTTATCCATAATCTGTTGCTGTTCTGTTAATTTATGAAATCAATTTTCATAATATCCTTAAAGAAGATTGTACAATAAGTTGTAAAATGTCAATGTTATACATTTTAGATTAATTGTATTATGTTTATTATGAACTTAAAAAACAAAAACAAATGGAGGATGTAATTTGTTTAAAAAAATCTTACCTTAAAAGTATGTCTTAACGCTCTCTCTCTATAAAAATGTCTAAATTACAACAAATTCTAGCAAATCCAGTTGTGCTAGTTATATGTTTATTCTACTTGCAATGTTTGTGTCAGGAAATAGGAAATTTCGAACTTTAAAAACAAAACTTCTGTTTTATTGTAAACCTTGAAGTGTCTAATTAATATCACCAAGTTTTTTCAACTACCAGATCTCTCGGTTAGACGTACTTATCTGTTTAACTGCTACTGTTATGATGCACTTTTCATGGAAACTATTTTAAATATATTTTTTTTTATCATTTTGTGATGAAGTCTTTCTATGGAAAAACTTCAAAAACTTCTTCTACCCGTTTCAACCATCGTGAAAATTTATCTTTTTAATTTTTCAGTAAAGTTCGATCAAAAGGTTCAGGTGACTACATCAAAACTCTTTTTAGTTCGTTTGCAGTTAAGTTTGGTTTGTTTGTTTTGAATTTCGCGCAAAGTTACATGAGAGCTATTTACGCTAGCCGTCTCTAATTTAGCAGTGATAGACTAGAGGAAAGGTGGTTAGTCAATACCACTCACCGCAAACACTTAGGCTACTCTTTGACAGGTTTTTATTGAGCCGGATTCTTCACAGTAGATGTCTGTTGGCGATAAATTTCAACAATAAAGGAACAGCACACAATCTACTTGTTTTAAAATAATATATTCAAAACAAGTCGAACGTTACACTATTGGTTATCACAGTTGTATCCAGAGCTTTGACTAATTGTCTCTATTTCGCCAAAGTCCACACAGGCGGATTCAATTACTTTAGGACACCCTTTGACAAGACAAATTATTCTCCTCTATCTCTGTTATTACAATACAAGCTTTGAAATTCACTTTAGAAATCGCACGTTACGGCTAAACTGATAGGCAGTCTAATTTCATTTTTACTTTCTCTAACTTACTTACTTCACTTACTTCCTAACTTGGTTGCCAATATATATTGCCCAACTCGGGCTTAAAACTTTCTATACGCTACGAGATGTTATGATGTAACAATACTCAATGAAACAACGAGAAACTTAGACGGTTCTAGTAACGTGACGTCAATTCACAATAATTGAACTACACAACAAATAATTCGTCAACAGTTACGTAAGCAAACCTGCGATGAATTATCGCTTCTAAAAATACAAAATTTAACACTCGCACTTTATAACTATCTAAATCATAAGTCTCCTATTAAATTTATATGAAACAGTCGTGTATGTATAACACTTTTAATTCTATCGCCAAGGGTATCCTTTGCTGCGCATGACACAAAGTTTTAGTGTCTTACATTCAAAGTTTTATCAAACTACTTTTTGTTTATGTTATACCAATTAGTATAAGTAAATTACCATACAATCTTAGCTAATAATCCATATTTTAATAGTATATAAGTTCTAATTTCTAAATTTTATAAGGCAATATTTTAAAAAAATTCAGAATTCCCCTAGTGTGAAACACGTGACACATTTTCTCTGGGTATCTTCTCCTCTCTGTTTTATCCACCACCTCTACAAAGTGTACGAAATTAAATGTAAATTACTCTATAAAATAGTCATTGCTCAGACAAACTATAATTTTTAAAGCCTTTAATTTTGTTTGGTTACAGAGCTGTCAAATAGAAAATCAGACCCCTCCTGCCACACCCACCTGTCACATTCTCTCTTTCAGAATTTGGTATTAGTTCTCTCTTACGTTTAATTATATATTACCTACAACCAATAGAAAGTCAAGGTCTTCATCTATCAAATGAAGTATTGTATCATATTGTGTTCTGAACGGAAAGTACAAGCTTCATTCCCATGGGAGAGTTAACGACTAACCTGATGAATTTGTAACAGCTCTTGTTGCATAGTTAGAAAGGCAGAAAAGACTTATAATATGAACTGAAAGTTGGATGTATTAAATCTAAAGACTTTAAACGAGTACAAAGAGGTTACGTGGTCGGTCAAATTGGCCAAGACCATGTTGAGAGAGTTAAACAACGAATATTGGGATTGACCGTCACATTATATTACACCCAAGGCTGAAAGGGCGAGCATGTTTGGTGTGACGGAGATTTGAAATCGCGACTCGCAGATTACGAGTCAAACTCCCTAACCACCAGGTCATGCCACGCCTGCAGTTAAGTGTCCGATATTTGCGAAATGTAGGTCCCTTACTCATGAAAAGCCTTACCTTTTAATTTCACACAATGCTAAGGTTTTCAGTAATAACATGTTGAATGGGTATGTAAATGTAAAGAGAACTAAAACAATCGCAATCTGAATAAAGAAAATCCAGTTCGTTGTTATTGGTGTTTGGAAATTTAATGTTAGATATTGAAAGTAGTAACTGCTACAGGGACTAATCGTGAGTAATAGATCCTAGATAAGTAGGATCTGTGCTTTTGTCAAGAACGAAAAATATTTTATATTTACCATTGTTAGATGTTTTTGGTTAACCTGTTGCAACATGAGACAATTTCGCTTACTGCATTGTGAAATTAGTGTCGTTTTCTTAGTGTACATCCACAAAATGGGCTATTTACACTCTGTTCACGGCTGGAAATCGAACCCCAGATATTAGTTTTGTAAATTACAAACGATGTTACAACATGTGAGGTAGTTTCTATGATAACATTGTTGAATTGGATTGTCGTGATTATGATTACATTGTTAGGTTTAAGTGTCGTGGCTATGATAACATTGTTCGATAATAGTGTCGCGATCATAATATTATGCTACGAATAATATTATTGTATCGAAATACAATACTTTGAAAAATAAAGTTTAGAACTACGTTTTTAAATTCATTTAAATTCAAAAAATTTCAACAATTTATATTTTTACTGTGTTTATTTGTAAAGCTCGAATTTGAAAATATTAAACCAAGTATGGAGCCTATCTATATAACTAGCTATCTGTCAGTCTATATAACTTTCTATATATATATATCTGTCTGCTTGTTTATCTGTATTTCTATCTATCTATATATATATGTTTATTTATCTACTTGTCTATCTTTCTCTCTCTCTATCTGTCTGCTTGTTTATCTGTATTTCTATCTATCTATATATATATGTTTATTTATCTACTTGTCTATCTTTCTCTCTCTCTATCTGTCTGCTTGTTTATCTGTATTTCTATCTATCTATATATATATGTTTTTTATCTACTTGTCTATCTTTCTCTCCATCCTATTGTCAGTTTGTAAGTTTGTTGGCCATTATTTTTGTTTTTTGAGGAAAAGACTTGAACAAAATACTGATGAACCTGCTGTTCTCCCAGTTGATGACAAACACCCTACAGACA
>NW_013667232.1:97191-117168 GCF_000517525.1 Limulus polyphemus | reverse complement strand
GAAGATGGAAGTTTTCCTACTCTGAAACTAGGAAGCTAATCAATTATGCATTTAAACATATTAGCAGGAAAACGCCTAATATTTTAACCACATTCAGGGATTTGTGTTGGTTCAGCTAATTAACGTCATCCTTGTGCCGGAAGTTCAGTCTGGTCCGCGTACGGTTATCCCTTAGTACTTAAACAAAAACTTTATTTAGTTAGAAATATTTTTCAAGTGTGACGCAGCTTTTGTTTGGGCCTGTAGGAATCAATTATTTTAATTACTGGAATAGTATTTGTCATGTTCTCGGACAATCATATTATATGTCACCCAGTACACGTGACAGCGGGTTGAAAGGCTCCTCTAGGAATTGGGTTAATTTGATTTCATGGATGAGAATTTTGTGAAGTAATAACAACAAACATGTTCGTCTTTAATTGACCCTAAATATACAGACATAGATACAAGTAAAAAGGCATTGTTTCCTATCCACGTGTGATGAGTTTTTTGTTATGATGAATGTGAAATGTTCCAAACTAAATCTCGTTTCGACGAACGTTGTTCCTGTCAGTAACTCTTGTTTGAAATGTATATTAATATTTACTGGTTTTATGTATTCCAGCAACATACGTACTCTCTTTAATTCAAATAGTCCCACGCTACAATCCGACGTTCGATTCCTTGCAGATATGGCCCATTATATATCTTTGAGCTAAAAAACAAAAACGTAATTCAAATAATTCTTAATAATGAGTACAGATAAAATTTTAAATGTAACAGGTTACGGACCTCAACCGAATTGTCCAGTACAATGATACAATGTCTGTGGACTTACAACGCTATAAACCAGGTTTCGATACCCGTGGTATGCAGAGCACAGATAGCCCATTGTGTAACTTTGTGCTTAAACTTAAAAAAAAAAAACAATGATAGAAACAGGAGATTAGAAATGGAGAGTATATTGAAACGTCTAACTTCTGAGCATTGGGTAATATCAAGTTTCTACTAGAAACAGGCTGAGATGTAGAACAGGTGATGCTAAGACCGAAATGTTCCAACCAGTTTCAGGCCGTTAGTCAGGTTACTATCGTCAGCGATACAGGACCTGTTGCCGCTGGCGTTTAAGTAAAGGTTGTTAAAAAGAAGTGACATTTTCCCTTCAACTAAATAGAGGTCAGAATGTTGGTATCCCGGAAAAACAGGATTCAGACGACCAACATGCCGGCTTCTCTAAAATGTGGGTCATTCATGCGCGAGTAGATGTTTCTCACGTTTTTTTTTTTTTGTTCTTCTCCACTGTCTTATAGGTTACGTAAAAGGTCTCGACATAAAATGAAGGTAAAACATGGGCTCATTTTGTAGACAGATGTAAAGACGTGATACCATTGTTGTCAGAAGATTACCATCGTTACGGATAGAAGTGTTATTGTTAGTTTGTGTCGTCTTCAGGGAATAAGAAATACTGTTAGGTTAGACGTGTTTTACTTTCATGGAAAAATAATTCTTGTATTTAAATTAACAATATACACATACAGAAAGTATATGAATAATTATTACGATTTTATATTTATTTTAACGCAATGTATGTTTTCTACGCTTTATTTATTACAGGTTTAGCGTTATATAAGTTCTCAAGATTCCACCAAGAAATTGGCGGACTACTAGTACGAACCAGAAATGATATATTTTTAATTTGTTTCATTTGAAGTAAGTCTGAAGAGGGCGTTTTAGAACTTTCACTAATGAGGTCTTAGAATCTGTTGAATGTTACACAGATAATAAGAACTAAATTTTCGCCGATTGTATTTAGTTCGAAACCCAAACGTTGAGTTCTGAGCGTTAATAATTGCATATGGTAATTTGAATATTTATTACCTCTGCTCGGATTCGAAAGCAGGGATTCTCGAACATAGGATGATTTCGCCACCAACTGAACTAGTAAACAATTCAGTTTACCTCACAGATATATTTTGTAAGCCTACAAAAAATATATTACTAGAAAATCTTACTAGTATAGTCATTGGGGTATTCACACTACACGTCTATTTTAATCAGATGCTCATAATGCATCTGTATATTGCATGAGTGGGGTATTCACACTACACGTCTATTTTAATCAGATGCTCATAATGCATCTGTATATTGCATGAGTGGGGTATTCACACTACACGTCTATTTTAATCAGATGCTCATAATGCATCTGTATATTGCATGAGTGGGGTATTCACACTACACGTCTATTTTAATCAGATGCTCATAATGCATGAGTTGTGATTTAACTTATTGAACACGTTACTTCTAAGGAAGAAGAAACTGCTTAATGTTAGATAATGTTTCCTTCTTTTGTTATAAAATTCCTATGATCTCATTAGATGCTAATTGAATATCCTGCTTTACGGAAGGTAATAACTGACTCATTTAACTGATTGAGTATTTGTATCTTTAAATTTAAAGCTAAAAGTTTATATGAAATGTGTCCTATTTCAGGGTGTTTTTTATTCCACTTCTTGGGCAAAAATCCTAAAACAAAGTAGTCTGTGTATACTGTCAGACAATTTCTAGATACCATACAAATATTACGGTAATCGAACCAGCCAACTCTTGATGATGGATGTTACACACATAATAATCATCTTAATAGTAAGATATTTCTTCCCAGTTGCTGTCTTGTCAGAAAATACTCAGTGAAACAGGAACAGTGTAACTCTTATAAAACAAGATTTAAGTCTCAAAAGGAAAAAAAAACTGCAACAAATTTAGTTCGACTGTTCGAGATGCAACAATAGGTTGGACGTTTTATATCGAAACCAAAACTGCTGATTATAAACATTTCGACCAAGTTCGACTGTTAAGTAGTGAATATATTTCTGTTACTTTGCTTCGATATATATATATATAAAGTTATTTTATACTTATATATCATGATGAGTGTACGTACATCATTTATGACATGTCAAGGGCATTCGTATTTTCAGTTGGCACTTTTCGAAAATCGCATATGTATTAGTTGAGGCTCTTGAACACGCAAAACATACGATACCAAGCATGATATACATTGGTTGAAGGTTTCTGACACACACAAATATGGTGTCAAGCAAGATTCGCATTGGTTGAGGCTTCCTAACACACACAAGTATGGTGTCAAGCATGATTCACATTGGTTGAGGCTTCCTAACACACACAAGTATGGTATCAAGCATGATTCGCATTGGTTGAGGCTTCCTAACACACACAAGTATGGTGTCAAGCATGATTCACATTGATTGAGGCTTCCTAACACACACAAGTATGGTGTCAAGCATGATTCACATTGATTGAGACTTCTGAAAACACACGCAAGTATGGTGTCAAGCATGATTCACATTGATTGAGGCTTCCTAACACACACAGATATGCTATCAAGCATGATTCACATTGGTTGAGACTTCTGAAAACACACACAAGTATGGTGTCAAGCATGATCCACATTGGATGAGACTCCTGAAAACCGACACAAGTATGTTGTCAAGTATGATTCACATGGATACACAGTCCAGGCACACTATAAAGCTAACTACTAAATCCCGCCCCGACATCATTATAAGATTATAAGAAGCAATAAAAAGTTATAAAGATTAGCCTCTGTATTTTGTTCATACTAGAACAAAATATCTCATAATGGTATGTTACCACAATCTCTCATTGTCAGGAGCAATGCACAGAAAAATATCCTAGTCTTTTTAGAATCTCTATAAAAGAAAACGATGGGAAGTAAAAAGACAACTATCTATCTATATATATATATGATAGTACTGTCTGTTGTATGTCCATGTAACTACTTCGCAGGGTGTGGATGGATCTTCATCAATTAAATCCATGTGGGGGTACGTAAAAATGTTCAGTTTTGCGGTTTTTATGGGCGTTTTTGCGGTTTTTTAGTTCTACCTCTCCTCCTGTGGATGGATCTTCGCCAAATCTAGTATGGAGGTTCATTGGGTCCATGTAAATTTGCTTTTCACATTTCGTGTTTTGCTGTTTTTATGGGCGTTTATAACAATTACATATAAGTGAAGCAACTTTTCATGTTCTAAGATAACCTTTCATTAATCATGAATTTACATAACTTCCGTCCAGGGTACAGATACTCCAGCTAGTCTATAATATGATCAAATTAGTAACCTGTTTCCAAGATGCGAAACTTTCAGGTCATCATAACCAGTTCGAAAGAAAAACTACGAGTCTGACAATTCCAGGTTTGGCAGGATTATCATAAAAGAGTGATTCTTCCAGAAGTCAGTAATATATATACATATCAAAACTTGTGAAACCGAAAAATAACAAAACAATATTATTAATTGTATACAAGTACTGACAAAAGAGAAAAAAAATCACACTATTAAAATAAAGACTGTATTTGTATTTATGGCAAAACCACTCAAGCTATATGTCGCAGTCCTTCGTTTTGAATTAATGATCAGAGAAAGTCAGACAGTCTGCAGCACGTGACCACCCACCATCCACGATAAGGAATCGATTGTCACTCTTTTAACAGCTTTAACTGCGGAGAATATTTTGTGGTATCGCACCAGCTACAAAAAACATACAACAAAATGGAGAGTAACTAACAGTACGAGTTGGTTTTCTCATCGAATGAAAAGTAAAAAACTTCAGTATTTTTAATATTACCTCGTAAGATTTTGTACAACATTGTATTCTATTTTTTCATTTAATTTTTAATTTTTGTTTATTTTGTATTTGCTGTTGGTTATGTACGTTCAAACAGCATAATATAGTACATTAAAATGAAATAATTGTAGTGCACGCGCGAAATTCAATGTTGTTTTTTAACATGCTTAGGAATGGATGAAAACGAGCACTTTAGAATAACTAAAACGGTGTTAATGTGGGTTATATGGTAAACAGTTTATAGCTAACCCTGTTTAGATTTGTTTATTGACTTGCGCGGTGTGTATTTATTTATATATAACTGTTATTTTTTGGTCAGTCTTCGCATAATCAGTAGAAAGCACAAGTATCCCAAGATAACGTTCCTTCCTAAATACTAATAGTAAAATATATTCAGCTGAAATACACTAGATTTCCATATTTGAATGAAGTTTAATATGGCGATAAAGTTTCGTGCCCTGAGATGATATATTGAGAAGCAAAAATATATGATCTGATTAATAATTCTGCAGTAGGTAAATGAAGGAGCGTTATGTTTCTTATTAACCGTCATTCTATTTACATAGTTTACTATATATTTACACATACGTGTATCTAAAGTATAACATTATAGTTTACATTCCCAAGAAAGGAAGAGGCAGGTGAAATTCCATAAGTCGTGACATGCGCACTATTACCAACACTTAGCAGGAGGGTTACATGAATTATGAATTATTAACAAGATACGTGACAAAATGGAGAGTTTACCCTATCAATCAGATAAATCCTATATTGATGGACGTTTTGTGTGTGTGTGTGTGTTTTCTCTGTTATATAAAATCAAACATTCAGAAACGGTTCTTAGGCCTATAATTTTCTTTGGGGTGTAAGTGGTTATTTTATGATTCGTGGATGAGGTGATATTTTAAATGTCACATGCCACTTAGTGAAACTCTGCAGGAAAAAAAAAAGTCGGAATGTACAGCTACATTTTCCATTGGCTACGATTGGATAATTTTGTACATTTTTTATGATTTTCGATTGAAAATTTAACCAATTCAAGCATCAGTTTCTATAGACTACAGAAGAAATTCTCGTTTCTTAAGAAGCGCTACCTGGCGAAATATATGGGCCTAAATAAAATAGCTTCTGGATTTATAGATCGTTTTTTGTTTTGTTTTATTTATGAGAGTAGATTAATCTAATAAAAAACATTAGAATTAAGTTACAAATACCGTTTAAGTTTATTTGATTAACAATGTAATAATTATTTAGCTTTAAATAAAATTAAAGTCACTGCAAAATGGATTATCTGCGCTATGCCCAGGGCAAGGATTATACCCTGATTTTTGGTCTTTTAAGCTCTCGATCTTACAGCTGAGTTACAAACAGACATTACCATAACACAACCATATTTAACTATTATATATTTATAACGCGAAAGTATTACTCCATATGTCACGGAAATGGATGTAACAGTTTCATATCAACACGTTTTTCTAACAAACATTACATTTACTAAAAAAATTACATTTACTAGTCTCATAAATAATCTAATAAATACGATATCTTGCTTCTTTTTTTTTGCAGCATTGCAGATCTATCAAACAAGATGAAACTCCACCAGGTGACGATTCTGATCTTCGTAGGTAGTGTTGCAAGGATGCAAGCTGATTTATTTGCCTCAACTGAAAATTTACAACACGTACTCTTACTCGAACGTCAGATGGCTGGAGTGTTGGATGGCGTTTTAAAAACTATGGAATTGAAATTAGATTATTTGAGAAAGTAAAGATAATTATATAATACAATATTGTTTTTATTATTTTATACTTTTGCGTGTTTACTAACAGATAAATAAATAGTGATTTTGTAAATTTTCTAAATAGTTTAATTTAGTTACATATTTATTTTACTTGTTTTGTAACATAGTCCAATCTTCCGTTTGTTTAACTTACAGCTCATAAGTTACTAACATAACATATCACGAAACATATAAATACTAAAAAAATTCTTGTAAAAGTCCGAGAAGTTATAACTTTAGAATTTATGCTGATTTCAGTTTGATCTTGTCGTCATTTTATCCTAGCACAGCATAAAAACCCTAAAATAAGCCAAAATTGTGACTTCTTAGTAAGTGAGAGGGTACTGAGAACTATCATGTGATAAGCGGCAGTGTAGTCACGTGATCTTGGCTGTAGACATTCAGCAACTAGAGAACTTGGAAGAACGCTTGATATATCTAAATTAATCTACAAATAAATAACCATATATGTAATATTATTACCATAAAAATTCTATAATTCATCTTAAAGTTTTTGAATAAGATAATAAGAAGTTGGTTTTTGTAGAAAAAGTGTTCATTTTTGAGTGTGTTTTTTTTTCCTTATATTTTCTGGGCAGCTATTTGAAGGAATACTACAGATTATCACACGAAATAGCAAACACGAAAAACCAAGATGACTACAGCGAGTTCATAGAAAACCCTTTACACGTGTTCCACATGATCAAAAGATTGGCTGTTGAATGGAGTGGTATTCGCCAAATGATGCTTGAAAACGACTGGGATCGTAAGTTAAAATAGAATACCATAACAACAGCGCTGTAGCGTTGTCTGTTTGTTTGTTTGTTATGACTTTCGCGCAAAGCTACACGAGGGCTATCTGCGCTAGCCGTCCCTAATTTAGCAGTGTAAGACTAGATGGAAGGCAGCTAGTCATCACCACCCACCACCAACTCTTGGGCTACTCTTTTACCAACGAATAGTGGGATTGATCGTCACATTATAACGTTCGCACGATTGAAAGGGCGAGCATGTTTGGTGTGACCCTCAGACTGCGAGTCGAGCGCCCTAACCACCTGGCCATGCCAGGCCTAGTAGCGTTTTCCGTCTTCCTATCTAAGTAGAAAAATAAAACAAATATGACACGTTTCAAAGAGGCCTGTCTTATTTAACAAAAATATACAGGTTTCGGAATAACTTTCTATCTTATCTGCTTAACTTTATAGTCTTTTATGACAACACTCAAAGTACGACTCGAATTTTCTTTTTTTTAGCTCACGGAACGGATGGAGTTGTTTTTTTTTTGTCCATCCGACAATTTAAAAGTAAGAAAATAAATCTATGGTTAACTTCATGTTTTATTTGTGTGATGAGTGATTGTTTTTTGTTAATTTTGCGCAAAGCTACACGAGGGCTATCTGCGCTAGCTGTCCCTAATTTAGCAGTGAAAGACTAGAGGGAAGGCATCTAGTCAACGCCAACTCTTGAGCTATTCTTTAACCAATAAATAGTGGAATTGACCGTCATATTATAACTCCCCCACGGCTGAAAGAGCGAGTATCTTTTGTGGGAAGGGGGAATCGAACCCGTGACTCGACCCACAAATTGCGAGTAAAACGCCCCAACCACCTGGTCATGGAAAGTGAAGAAGCGTTAGTACACTTTAGGGAAAAGATTGAGATGATCGGATTATTCTCAAGTAATTGAATAATTCTAAGGATAACTTAATATTATATCTACGCCCTAAATATCAGATATTTTAAAATTTTACAGCATATAATCAGGAATTACGATAACCAAGAGTTGTCCCTGCTGGATAGAAAGCGCATTCATGTCATTTTTATACGAGAATATAAAAACATATTGTAGTCATAGTTTATTTTCTATGTCTCTCTAGGCGTGGAGGAAATTATTCATTCGGAAGAGGATTTATTACCACGTGATGAAGACCTGCAGGGAGCAGCACTTGCACTGGTTCGTCTTCAATACACTTACAACCTCAACACCACTGATATGGCACAGGGTAGATTATCAGGCATTAATTCAATCAGTGGACTAACAGGTAACTACTGATCATTCAACCTTCCATTAATATCAAAATCAAGTACTTGTATTAATTAAGAATTATGTAAGTTTAAAAAAAGCAATTAAAGAAACTAAATACAATTTTAAATTATTTCTTGGCCATATTTAGTAAATGTGTTATTTAACAAGCACACTATTCTGGTACCATTATTTCAAAAACTATAACACTCAGTACACTTAATTCCTCCTTTCATAGTGACTGAAAGTCAAACGAACTAACCCCTGCTTTTAATTAAGAAGTAATAATAGCTTGCTAGTTATTTACATCATACGTTTACCTGTGATACTAATCTGTGTGTGTACTATATCCAAACAGGACACTGGTGACCATGGTCTTCCACAGATCTCTCCCTCTCTATGTGCCTTATCCAAACTGGACACTAGTAACCATGGTCTTCCACAGATCTCTCCCTCTCTATGTGCCTTATCCAAACTGGACACTAGTAACCATGGTCTTACATAGATCTATCCCTCTCTATGTACCATATCCAAAAAAGGACACTGGTGACCATGGTCTTCCACAGATCTCTCCTTCTCTGTGTACCATACCCAAACAGGATACTGGTGACCATGGTCTTACATAATTCTCTCCCTCTCTATGCAACATACCCAAACAGGACACTGGTGACCATGGTCTTCCACAGATCTCTCCTTCTCTATGTACCATATCCAAAAAAAGGACACTGGTGACCATGGTTTTCCACAGATCTATCCCTCTCTATGTACCATATCCAAAAAAGGACACTGGTGACCATGGTCTTCAACACAATTCTCTCCTTCTCTATGTGCCATATTCAAACAGGACACTAGTAACCATGGTCTTCCATAGATCCCTCCCTCTCTATGTACCATATACAGACATGACATTGGTGACCATGGTCTTCCACAGATCTCTTCTCGTCGAGGCACAAAGAACTTCCAGTGTCGATACATTTGTCCATTTAGATAGAACTTTTGACATAAGTCAATCTATGTCTCCCACAGTCTCACCTTCCTTCAATCTTTACAGTTATGACCACACTTTCAATTTCTTCTTTCCTCATGGCGTGTTCTAAAAACTCCAACTGTCTTTTTTTTATGTTAGTCAGCAGCCTCCTCCTGCAACCTGCTTTTGACAAAAATATATTCATTTGAGGTTTGACTTGTCCAACATACCTTCAAGATGCGCCTTAAAAACCACAACTCAATTGCTTCAATTCTCTTTTTCATACTTGGAAATATGGTCCAACATTTTGATGCATAGATGAGAATAAATATAACACAAAAATCCAAAACTCTTAACTTTGTCGCAGTAGATATGTTACTATTCGTGATGGTAACACCAATCATTTTAAAATATTTCCACTCCGTGAATTCACATCTTTTTATTACAAACTTGCCACAAAATATGTCCTAGTTAGGTGTTTTTGTCTATAATACCTCTATTATTTCTAGTCTAGTTTACCGTATTTTTAAAGTATGGTACGTATTTCTCAACTTAGCAAGAGATTGTTTGTATCTCGGAAAACATGCGTTCAACAATGGCTACTATGGACATGCCATAGAGTGGTTAGAAGAAGCGATTTCTCGAGCGAACTTGGAAAGGAATCAGACTGTTTCAGTAGAAGAAATTACACTATTTTTGGACATTGCCATCAGAGTAGTAAGACTAAACAATTTCTTTTGTTTTCTCATAATTTCAGAGTTCTAAGAAAATACCAAGTTACATTTCTTTTCATTTTATATCTTCAGTTAAAATTGTTTTTCGTTTTTACCTAAGACAAAACTCTATCAGTTAGCTTGTTTTTCATTGACGACTTTGCTTACAGAGCGTTATGAAATGGGAATTATTGTATTTATTTTTGATTCTGGAAAGTTATTATTCTTTCGAATTTTCCACGGGACTAGTTGAAAAGTGTTAGAGAAAAACCACGAGAACTACATATGTCCGTTATACTTGTTGTTTTGTGCAAAGCTATACAATATGCTATCTGCGTTCTGTTTAACTCGGGGAATCGAATTGTAATATTTCAACTACGTAAACTAACCACTGATCCACTGGGGTATATGAGTTATACAGCAATATTTTACGTACATTTAAAACATCCAAAAGATAACATCTACGTTAAAACTTCAAGTTATCCTTAAAGTACGTGTAACTAACATAACACCTACGTTAAAACACCAAGACAAATTTAGCATAAACGTACTCAACACACACTCTTTGAATTTTTTCTTTAAAGAATTCAGGGTATAAACAGAACAGCTTCGTAAACGAATGTCTTAAGTTCACGGTTGTGTTACATTGAAATCGAGACCAAATCTTCTTATAGAAATCAAAGAAGCATGATCGCTTTTAGTTTGTTATTACTGTACAAAAGTTCTGTACTTCGATTTTCAAACTAATACATGCTAATTAATTTACTGTTTAAATCAGTGAAATACTTTTCAAAGGACTGGCCAATCATACTAATATCAAAATTCTATATATTTCGTAACTTGTAACATTCAAAAAGAAAACAAAACTCCACTTTTAAGTTAAAAATCCATTATCCTCAATAATTTTCAAAAAAATCTATAAATATCAATATTTCCGGCATGGATATTTATTTACTTAAGAACACAAGTTAAGCTTTTGCATTATTTTATAAAAAAAGGTTTCTGTATTATTTTATAAAAAGTTTCTGTATTATTTTATAAGAAAGAGTTTACGTTTCTGTATTATTTTAAAAATAACAAGAGTATGTAAGATATATTTTCTGACTCTTATTAATGCTCATTAACGATAAACAAACCAAAATATTACATTTGACAGTTTTCGTCTATAATTTGTTCGTTATTTTTGTGACGTGATTAAAAAGAGTTTTTGTACTGGTGAGCTATTTAATTATTTAAAACAATAATAACAGAAGTTAATATACTCATTTCTCTTTTTTATTATAGCACGATGATGTTCTAGAAGGAAGTTATTTCAACAGTAAGAACAATTTTTTTTATTTAAACCTAGACTGAAATCTATTATTATTATAATCGCTTGTCGTCATCAGGATTTAGATCTTTGTAGACCCGGGAGGGTCAGGTTCGCCTGGACCTCTCCCATTGTTAGTTTACAGCTAAATGTTCTTTTAATTACAACACGAGGATCAGAGGTTATGCTATTGCATGTACTCTGATCCCTTTCAAGGCCATGTCCATGTATGGTAATCAAGTAAATATCCGATACGAGGAACACATTTTCTCTCTGTTCGTTATTGCGCAAAAGTCACACACATTGCGAACAGTTCAAGTTGCGTTTCACATATTTTTCATTAGTTTAATTACTACGAGAGCGTTGTACATGAAATACCCTTTACAATACTCTCCGAGTTAAATAAACTAAGGATGGAGATAGTCTTAGCCAAAGAAGGCCTTAATTGGTATATTATTTCTAATATAGAAATTAATTGGTGAGATGTGCTTAGAGCTAATTTCATCATGTATGCAAAAACGGTCTAAATCACAAAATAAGTAATTTTTATGTGAATTATTTTATAGAGTAACTTAGAGAACTATGTATGAGTCTATGAGGCAGTGTTTGTATGTTTGCATATTTATGTAGAAAAGCAGACGATGTGGATCTTGGCACTTGGTAGGCTGCTGTAAGTATTGTATTCCGCGTTGTTTGTGGTTTTCTTACGTGTATGTATTTTGTTTTTATCCAAGCTGAGCATGAGTATTCTATAACTGGACATGAGTATTCTATAACTGGACATGAGTATTCTATAACTGGGTATGAGTATTCTATAACTGGGCATGAGTATTCTATAACTGGGTATGAGTATTCTATAACTGGGTATGAGTATTCTATAACTGGGCATGAGTATTCTATAACTGGGTATGAGTATTCTATAACTGGGCATGAGTATTCTATAACTGGGTATGAGTATTCTATAACTGGGTATGAGTATTCTATAACTGGGCATGAGTATTCTATAACTGGGTATGAGTATTCTATAACTGGGCATGAGTATTTTATAACTGGGCATGAGTATTTTATAACTGGGCATGAGTATTCTATAACTGGGCGGATGTATGTTTTGCATATTTTAAGTATAGTGTTGACTGATGTTCCATGGTTTTTGCCTGTTAGACACCTTACATAGTTCGTACGTTGCCAAACTTTTGCTTATATGTTTAACCTACGTTAACTTCTGATCGTAGGTCAGGCCCGGGAATTCAGCTGATGTTGTTGTTTAGAGGAGTGTACCATTTATGTAGAGTTCAGGTGGATGTTTTTTGTTTTTTTTTAGTTTTGTAAAAACTACAAGTTGATTTTTAGGAACATTTATTTTGATGCAGTATTTTCTACTGTTCTATTCAATTGTGTTTGTAGATTGGTGGCAGCTATTGCTGGGGTCGGTGCACTCTTCCAAATGGCAACATTGTCTGCAAATTGTGATGCATGTTCATATTTTGAGTCGTCTAGGGGCATATTATTAACGTACATGATAGGACCACTACCCCTCCGCTGGAAGTTCTAATTCTGACATTCTGAACGTGAGACCATTGTACATAGGACAAAAAGGTAAAATGCACCTGACCCTCCCAGGTCTTAAAGACCTAAATTCCGATAATGACAGACAGACAGACCATTGTGCCATACAGTGTGAAATGTTTTCTCAACGTCGAGAAAGCATGCGACAGAGTATTATTTTTTTATTGAAGCTGCCTACTATGGATTTAGTTAATCTAACTGTTGTTAGATCTGTTGTTTGTCTGATTTCCGGTAATTTTGATGTGACTTCTTGATAAATAGAGAGTTTATTAATTATTATGTGTTCTAGCATTTTGCCTAAGCAGCTTATTTTTATAATATTTAATGTTTGTGTGCCTTACAATGTGCGTGCACTTCCTTTCAACGGATGTAAATATCCTTTAGTGGTGCACTTCCTTTCAACGGATGTAAATATACTTTAGTGGTGCACTTCCTTTCAACGGATGTAAATATACTTTAGTGGACATTTTGTACAACAGCATATTAAAAGCTTATCAAAGTTTTTATTAAAAAGATCTGTTTAACGATAGGTCGTAAAATGATATTATAAATTTATGATCGCATTAAGTACAGTAAAGTTTAGCCCTAACTAAACTAAAGCAAAAAACGTACTCAAGTTACAGTATTAATTTATCTCTTTATCGAATGCAGGCCGCTCTTAATTCAGACTTAATTAATGTTAGGACTATTATAAGTGGACTTATAGATTTCGGTGTTTGCGATTAGAATTATTTTGTAGTATTCTAAAAATCCTGTATTTAAAACGTACTATTGCAATAAAGATACTAATTTAACCGCAAATATTTTTCAGGTTTTTGCTAGTGTTAAAAAGTTCTATGCTCAGACAATGTTTTCTCTTGTCTGTCTGTCTGTGTAAGTATTATTTTATATAATGTATACAACTATGCGTATTTTATATTTAAGCATATTTGGTGTAACTGTATTACTTGTTTCTATGTATATATATATACGTTACGCTCAGTCTCAGGATTCAATAATTAACTTAAGCAGCTATTTCAGTTTTTCTATTTTGTTCTTTGTTTATTTGGCATTTAACGTTTCGCATTCTGAATAAAATAACTTGCATAAGCACCGAAATGAAATGCAATTTCGGTCTTTGATAACTTTGGCATTCTCAAATTGCAAAATGGTTATTTTAACCGGTCAGTTTGTTTGTTTTTAATTATATACAAAGCTACACAAGGGCTATCTGTGCGCTGCCCACCACGGGTATCGAAACCCGGATTCTAGCGTTGTAAGTCCGCAGACATACCGCTGTGCCACATACCGCATCCGATCAGTTAGCGAGTGCTGAAATTGAGCATAATATATATATATTATTCATTGTATAGCTTTATATGGAGACCGCTCGAGATTTAAATTGATTGAATTATTCTCTGTTTAACTGTCTAAAGATCACCAGGTTTTTTTTTTGTTGTTGTTATAAACTAATATTTAGATCACGCCTACGAGACACTTGGTCATCTAGTGCGTGACACGGGAGACACCAAACGGCTAAGACGAAATTTGTCGACAGAAAGAAAACTCCGTCGAACAGATACAAGTTTCTTTGATTACGAGAATTACGTTGCTTTGTGTCGAGGAGAGAGACTACGGGTAGGTATTCTTCGTACAAGAAATAAGATACACCCCAGCTTGCAGAGATCTTCTATCATTAAATGAAAAATAGATACAAGTTACTTTGATTACGAGAATTACGTTGCTTTGTGTCGAGGAGAGAGACTACGGGTAGGTATTCTTCGTACAAGAAATAAGATACACCCCAGCTTGCAGAGATCTTCTATCATTAAATGAAAAATAGATACAAGTTACTTTGATTACGAGAATTACGTTGCTTTGTGTCGAGGAGAGAGACTACGGGCAGGTATTCTTCGTACAAGAAATAAGATACACCCCAGCTAGCAGAGATCTTCTATCATTAAATGAAAAATCTGTTTATCGGAACTCTTCAGTGTCCCTGATGTTACAACCATTGTCACGTTCTTGTTGCTGGAATCACATCCGTTGAGTAAACGAAACTAAAACCTACTGTAAGTATAGCGGATAAGCTAAAGGAGAACTTTCACATTCAAATGTTTTCCTGTTGTATTTAGTAGAATAAAAACAACAACATAAATAGTAAAAAAACTCACATTTTTTTAAAAACAACGATTATTTTATACACAATTCTAAAAATGATCACCAGTTTACACATTAAAGAATTTCACGCCATGTAAACTGGTGATCTGGTAATTATATAAATAAGTGTTACTTTTTACAAAACATTACACTCCTGAGGATGACGCAGTGATATACGTCGAAACATGTAGAGTGTATGAGACTCTTTTCAAGTCTCCTAGGTTTTTTTTACCACTTTTTATCCTGTACAGTAAGCTATTTGTATTTTATTATAATATTGAGACTGGAAACAATCTCATTTTTAAAATTGTGTATAAAATAATCGTTTTTTTAAAACTGTGAGTTTTTAACATTGAATATTACACAAGTGCTAAGGAATTAAAAAAACAACAAAAACATAAGTAATTGGAACGTAAAATGTCAAAAGCCCACATTTTCTAATCCCCAAGTTAAGCTTTAATACATACGTACATAAAGCCTACATTTTCTAATCCCCAACTTTAGCTTTAATACATACGTACATAAAGCCCACATTTTCTAATCCCCAAGTTAAGCTTTAATACATACGTACATAAAGCCTACATTTTCTAATCCCCAACTTTAGCTTTAATACATACGTACATAAAGCCCACATTTTCTAATCCCCAAGTTAAGCTTTAATACATACGTACATAAAGCCCATAAATTTTGCTAAAAACGGCAGTAATTCCACTACACATAATTCAAGCAAGTGAAAACTCGAATTTCTAATTATGACTGCATGCGAAATAACATGTCAAACTTATGATACAGCAAGTATAGCTAGTAAATTAATTATTAGAAAAAAAATGCCAAGTACTTTGTCTGGTTTGCGAAGGTAAAAAAACTTAGAAACATTGTATATATGTAAGTATAAAACATGGCATATATGTAGGTATAATAATTAGTTAAGTATGATATTCGAAGTATGATGACCATAAATTAGTTAAGTATGATATTCGAAGTATGATGACCATAAATTAGTTAAGTATGGTATTCGAAGTATGATGACCATAAATTAGTTAAGTATGATATTCGAAGTATGATGACCATGAATTGGTTAAGTATGATATTCGAAGTATGATGACCATAAATTAGCTAAGTATGATATTCGAAGTATGATGACCATAAATTAGTTAAGTATGATATTCGAAGTATGATGACCATAAATTAGTTAAGTATGATATTCGAAGTATGATGACCATAAATTAGTTAAGTATGATATTCGAAGTATGATGACCATAAATTAGTTAAGTGTGATATTCGAAGTATGATGACCATAAATTAGTTAAGTATGATATTCGAAGTATGATGACCATAAATTAGTTAAGTATGATATTCGAAGTATGATGACCATAAATTAGTTAAGTATGATATTCGAAGTATGATGACCATAAATTGGTTAAAAAATTAACTTACCAGAATGTTTCATTCTTAACTAATATGCAAAAAATCGATTAATTTTCTGATCCACAGACTGCGAGAGAAGAGGTTCATCTACGATGCCGCTATACGTCACGTGGTCATCCTTACCTCATTCTACAACCAGTCAAAGTGGAAGAACAAAGTCTTGATCCCTATATTGTCCAGTTCTACGATTTAATGACCAGTCGAGAGGCTGACACTATTCAAGAAATAGCTACTCCAATGGTAAGACAGAGAAGTTGCCGAATATTATAAAATACTTTGTTGTTTGTCCCAATGAGACCTTGAAAGTGAAACCCGTTGTGTGAAATACGTAAAACAGTGCCGGATTAACCATGAGGCAGTTGCCTCCACAAATATTTTGTTAACATTATTTATGAATATTGCGATATTCGATTTATATATTTATTTCTTATTTTTGAAAATTTGTTTTTTAATACAATGTTTTTTTAATTTCTTATATTTGAAAGGGCCTCCATATGGATATTTTGCCTCATACCTTAATCCGGTCCTCGTAAAGCATCTCACATAAGTAAATTAAAAATATTTTGTTAAGGAAGGCAAGAGTTTAACAGACATTTTCCACGAACGAAAGAGTTCGTGGTTCTCTCGTCTTGTATTTCTGCGAATGCCTCAGAATTTCGTACCGATATATTCGCTGAAGTAGAAGTATCATATTTTTTATGGCGTGTGTGAACCTTTTACAAGCGGGCGAAAAATGATTACAATTATACTTTTCATAATACATTAGTATTAGGCCTATTACATATTTAAACACTACATTATTAATCTAGACCGTTAGGGATTTTTAAGATTTGAAGAGTGTATAATAATGGACTAGATTAAGAATGTAGTGTTTAAATACGTAATAGGCCTAATACAATACTGATGTGTTATGACAAATATCAATTTAGTCATTTTTTTAACTTCCTAAATTGTGCAAAAAATAAATCGCATATGTAAAAAAAATTAAAGAACAAATTAACATGTGTGCTAGAGTTAGGTTTTGTTTGTTTAATTTGAAGCGCAAAGTTACACAATGGGCTACCAGAGCTATGGCCACAGTGGTTATCAAACTACGATTTTTAGTGTTATACGGCCTCAAACCATGAGCCACAGTTAGTTACACGTTACTATACAGGTTTTTCCCCCAGTGGCACAGCGGTATATCTGCGGAATTATAACGCTAGAATCCGGGTTTCGATACCAGTGGTGGGCAGAGCACATTGTGTAGCTTTGTGATTAATTACAAACAAACAAACTATACAGGTTGACGAAATCAAGCGTGAAGTCAAACTGTGTGCAACTACTGTACAGCTTATGCCACGCCTTCAAAGTCATTATAAACCAGATTTATAGTTTTACTGTAACCTCCATATTTTATTATGCCACCAGCAACTATCAGATACAATAATTGTCTTCAAGGGCGTCATTTGCTATTGAGAAAATAAGACAGTTGGCCACCCCTGTTCTCTTTTTCAGGATAAAATCAAATCACATATAATATGAGCGAAGTTTTCTTTACAAACAAGTAAAAAAAGTATAGTATAGAAAATGTTCCATCTAATGACGTAATTTTGCTCCCACCCCCTAAAATCCTTCCGATATATAATGCCACTAACTAGCTTACACCTTATGCCAACTACTGTAACCTTGGTCACTAAAAACTGTCACGATCAAGCCACGTGGAGCTGTCAAACGTTTAAATGACATGTGCACATGGAGGTGGGGGTGGACTTTTTGTTCCTTTGTAGCTTGACCGTTAGATGTTGTTTTTTCTGATTGACCATCAAAATAATCTGTGGTGTTTTTATCCAGTTGACAAGGTCACGCGTTCAAGGTCAGAAAAACCTTGAGGATGAAGTGTCTACCGTACGGACCAGTAAGACGGCATGGTTAAAGCCAGAGGATCACCCTATTGTTGATCGGATCAATCGAAGGGTCCAGTACGTAACAGGCTTGTCCACCGATGTCCAGAATTATCACTGTGAAACTGTTCAGGTGAAAAATAATTTCAATTCACGAACTTTTCAGACACTGGACATTCTGAAGAGTGTATTTTGTATATTCTGATGGGTGTATGTTTCATTCTGAATATTCTAAAGTGTGTATTTTTTGTATACACGCCTGATTCTACAATACTGTTTACCAAATCTGCTCTTTAACACTGATTGTTCAGTCAAAAAAAAGTAAGATAATATTTCTTACGTATGAAATATAAGTAAAGAAAAAACTTTTCAAAAAAAGGAAGTAAATGTAGGGTTAGCTAATATCAGACCTTCAAAAACAATTCAAACAAGAATAGTACGGATAAAGTCTAGTATTTAGTTTGATTTGTTTTGAATTTCGCACAAAGCTAATATCAGACCTTCAAAAACAATTCAAACAAGAATAGTACGGATAAAGTCTAGTATTTAGTTTGATTTGTTTTGAATTTCGCACAAAGCTAATATCAGACCTTCAAAAACAATTCAAACAAGAATAGTACGGATAAAGTCTAGTATTTAGTTTGATTTGTTTTGAATTTCGCGCAAAGCTAATATTAGACCTTCAAAAACAATTCAAACAAGAATAGTACGGATAAAGTCTAGTATTTAGTTTGATTTGTTTTGAATTTCGCGCAATGCTACACGAGAGCTATATGCGCTAGCCGACCCTGATTTAACAGTGAAAGACTAGAGGGAAGGCAGCTAGTCATCACCACTCACCGCCAACTTTTGGGCTACTTTTTTTACTAACGAATAGTGGGATTGACCGTCACATTATAACGCCCCTACGGCTGAAAGGGTGAGCATATTTGGTGGGAAGGGGATTCGAACCCGCGCCCTAACCACCTGGCCATGCCGATCCAAAGTCTAGTAATAATAATTGCGTAGGCGAGGAAATAAGAAAATGCAAAATAGAATATAAAGCAATGCTGAAAAACTCGCCAAATTAAGATAATTTTATTGATAAGACACGAAAAACACGTATTTTAGCAATGAAATAATTTTATTTTGGCGAGTTTTCAGCATTACTTTATATTCTATTTTGCAAGACAGTAAAAATGATATTTGCATCATCCGTACATAATAACACAGACACACAGTGTAGTAGGATGTTAATAGATAAAAATAAGAGAAATTAAACTCAACTGTGATTAGATAGCTATATATTGCTGTATGTTAATTCCTGTATGTGTTATTATGTAAGTGCCATCCCTACTATCTTGTTTGCATTGTTTTTGTAGGATTGATAGTAGCCATCCTTACATTTCCTTCCTATTTTGAAAAGTTTTTCTTTTCTTGTTTGCTTGTTTTTTAATGCAGTGTTTCTATAGACATAGGAAAGTTGTATTTATAACCAAGCTCTAAATACAATGAGGTTCCAACTGTAATAGTTATTGTTT
>NW_013667232.1:96238-97181 GCF_000517525.1 Limulus polyphemus | reverse complement strand
ATCTATTATTGGCTGGTAATTCCTGTTTCACCCTGTACTTAAGCTTTTTAAAGGAATACCAGATATCTGTGAGAAAGCTAATTTCAAGGGGTAATGATAACACCGGTTAAACTAGAATCGTGATTTTTGTAATTACTACTAGTTATTAATAATACTTATAAAAGCGGATACTCCGTTTGAAACTATGTCACCTCAGTGACACCATTGTTTTGGTTTTTGAGTTATCATGTAATAAAAAAGAAGCAGAAAAAAGATGATCAAGAAATTCAAACTTTTTACTATGATATTTACAGACATTCTCAGAACTTGTGACTCAGCCATTACATAGATATTGTTATAAAAGGAAACACTGTATAGTATTGTAAAGTTCTGATGACCTATTGAGGAGATATTTAAGATACCATTTCGATGAACAATTCGAGCCAACCCTACATAAGCAGTGCTACCGCCTGCCTGATAATTGTACGTATAGTTTCGTTTTGAGGAGTATCGCCAAATAGTAGCTTAAATAATGTCTATTTTTACCTCCTAACTCAAACTCAAGAAGCTCTGAAATAAATATAAAAAGATAAATAAATGGTAGGTACACGTAAGAAAAGTGTTTAAAAATCAATAACTTTTTAATAACTCCTACAATTTTGTCTTGTTGAGAAATTAAACAGTTTTAAATGTTAACTTTAAACTTTCTATGCATTTCACGACCGAAAATCTGTTTAGAAAGTATCAAATTTAGCACACAGAACTTCACTTGTAGGCTTAGATATTCTTTATTACCAGTAAAGCGCGCGTTAAGTTTATAGTGTAGATGTGTATTTATTTTTATTTTTCCACTCACTCCTGTAACTTTCCACCTAGTATTAGATTTCCTCGCCTAGCAACACTGTGGGCTGAGATATGACAACAAGTCCCATAATTAGGACCGAATAACCAATACTAACATTAA
>NW_013667232.1:91826-95472 GCF_000517525.1 Limulus polyphemus | reverse complement strand
CCTGGCTATGCCGGGCCTGAGTAGATATAAAGAACTTTGTTTAGTGAGGTGACAATGTTTGGTGTGACGGGGATTCGAACCCGCGACCCTAACCACCTGGCTATGCCGGGCCTGAGTAGATATAAAGAACTTTGTTTAGTGAGGTGACAATGTTTGGGGTGACGGGGATTCGAACCCGCGACCCTAACCACCTGGCTATGCCGGGCCTGAGTAGATATAAAGAACTTTGTTTAATGAGGTGACAAAAATTTCTTTCTTTCATTATATTTGTAAATATTTAAAATCATAAGCGAACACGTGTTCTTTGGTACTTACATAGAACATTAGAGTCGCTGTCCTGTCTCCCACTTCTAGCTCTACTGGTGGTATATATTTTTTCTAAAAACCAAAAAAGGAAAATCATAAATCCTTTACGTTAACCAACAAAATGAACAGTCTACAAAACTTGATCGACATTTCCACATATTTTCTTCTCAGTGCAGTCTGCCACACAATAAGACCCAGGTGAACCTTTTTGGCTGGCGTGTTATCATTATTCTAATCACTATTCCTAGATGAAGGGAAGATATGTACATTGCATGTTTTCCAAGGGCCACTATGTTGAAAATTTCAAGGAGTTTTCTTTTCGTGGAAACCTAGGAACGTGAATCATGATCAACGTGTATTTTCGTACTCTGCTTGTTAGTGTACTTTTGGTCTTTTATCGGATAGACATTTTAGTGTCCAGTGAGGTGGTCTACTTTCCATCAAGATTTTCGTACTGAACAGATTATGCGCACAATAAGCTAAACGGCCAGGTTAGAGACTATATTTCTGGCAAAGTGTTACTAATATTTATTATTAATACGTTAAAACGTTTGCCTTGTCCTAAAATTATAGTTCTAAAAAACTGAAATCAGATGAAAACGGTTGAGATATTTACAATTATTTCTAAAAGTATAACTTTCTGTTATAAAATAGGTTTACGGATTTACAACGCTAAAATCCGGGACTGAAGTCTCCTTGTAGAGAGAGCGCAATTAGATCATTAGCTTTAGGCTACAAGCAAATCTATTAAAAAAAACAATAACAGCATAAAAATTGATAACTTAAAGCTTTAGAAAGATAGACTTCCACTCCTGTTTGTTTGTTTACCCGAACGACATCACAAACAAGAGAACATAAAATGTTTTCGATGAAATACAAAGAATATGAATTCTATAAACCTATCTTTGTTTTTATGTTTAAAAAATGATAACTTGATAGCATCATTAATTTATTAACTAAGTTTCAAAACAATTTTATACAATATAAGTAAGACCGTATAATATATATATACATACGGAGAAGAAGGGTCTCCATCTATATTTGAAGTGTGCCCTGGATATTCTCAAATCCTGGGCGTACCTGACGCTAATAAACCATGGTATTGACTGTCACTCATATAACCCACCCACAACTGAAAATGCGAAGCGTTTGGAAGTACGTTATCTCTAACTAGAGTTCCCTGGATCCCCAGTCCTATAGGTTGACCATTAGGCCATTCTCGGGTCTAATCGAACTAACATTACCGCTAGACAGACCCAGGAGCATTGCTAACAACTGCGTTTCTTTTTTTTCTGAAAATTATTCTACGAAGTTAAACAAGTGCTATTTACGCATAGCCGTCTCTAATTTGGAACCTGATAGACTAGAGGATAGAAACTATTCAAACGCACCTACCACCAACTCTAAATAAACTCATGTCCGACTAAACAATACTAGTTTGTTTGTTTTTCAGCTTTGTCAGCCTACGTTCGTAATGCATAATAAAGTAATATATGTATTCAGTTGGTGTTCTCACGCTTTTTACAAGCGAAATGTTAAACCAAAGAAGAAAATGGCAATGTATATTATATTTATATCTTATTAATTTTCATATTTTTTTAGACTACGAACTATGGTGTTGGAGGACATTACGAACCTCATTACGATTTTTTATACATCGGCAAAACAGAAGAGCAGGTTTGTAAACGTTCACTATACTCCAAACGTTCTTGTACAAATGTATATAAAATAAAGTCAAATCAATGATGTGATATTTTTTTACAGAAACTCTAAAGTAGACTAGATGTACTACCGTAAGGTTCTCGAAAATGTTCTGTGTCAAGAGTAGATAAAACCAAAATTAAAAGTAACAAATGTTTTTATTTCTTGCTTTTGAAGTTCATATGTCATGTTGTGCTGTAGCCTACAGAGTGCATAATTATTCTCGTGATTCATGGCATGCGCACGTTTTACTAACGTCACAACAGTACAAATTGTAACGTTAAGCGTCCCTTATGTGACGCCATTTTAATGTCTACTGACTGATTGACAGACAAAACGCTATTGTATAGTGGTGTGTGTAGTTAAAGCAGGTGACCTCCTCCAGGCGACCTTTGGCCCCCTTTCGGAGAAATTATACTAGATTACAGCAAATAGTTATTCAAGACTACGTTTTCCTCGACTACTTTTCCTTCTTAATAATTTGTTAAACAGACCGTAAACAGTCTGTTATAGTCGCTTGGGTATTTTTCATACTTTTCTAAAGAATGATTTTGAGTTATTAACAGCGAGACTTTTGCACAAAAGTTGAAACTTGTTCAGAACTTAATTTTAGTATGATTGCTGGCTCTCTAATGAATCCACCAATGGTAGTCCTGTACCTGTTCCCCCCGCCCAAACCCTGGTGGCTCAGCGGTAAGTTTGGAAGATTCTAATGCTAAAATTCAAGGTTCGATCACTGCGGCGAGTACAGAAGGGGTAATTTATTATTTAGCTCTATCGAGAAATAAATCTGGCTTACAGAATGAGGATTTCTACAAGTTAGTGGTAATCCTTTAAGTATTTTTCAAATTGAATGAAAAAACAATCTGGTACCGGCTTCAAAAATTAAAAAAATAAACGCGTAATCCACTTGAAATGCCGTTGAGTATTGGCAGCAGTGTATTCTTCGAGTCCATGCAGTTTACTACGACTTTAAGTGCCATGAAAAAGAGATTGAAATAATTGTTTCAAAAGAAGGGTTTTCCTACATTTAATATTTTATTTTTGTCTAAACATTGGATAATTATTATGCCGTATCGTGGATGTAGATATCAAATCAAGTATTATATTCCATTATTTTCTCCTGATCTATATTTAGCTCTAGTTAAATCACTCTTCTCATTACTTTCCAGAAATTTGGACTAGGCATGTCCTTGTGATTAGTGTGCCCGAACTGTGAATCCGTTGTTGTTCGCGTCCCGTCCGAAATCAAAATACACTTCACACTTTGGTGCCCAGGGGGCGCTTTAGAAGTCATGGTTAAACTTCACTATGTGATTTCACATGAGTTTATTTTTGGTGCCCAGGGTGCGCTTTAGAAGTCATGGTTAAACTTCACTATGTGATTTGTCCTAGTTATGGGACTTGTTGTCTAATGTTAGTATTGTTTAATCGGTCCTAGTTATGGGACTTGTTGTTTAATGTTAGTATTGTTTAGTGGGTCCTAGTTATGGGACTTGTTATCTAACGTTAGTATTGTTTAGTGGGTCCTAGTTATGGGACTTGTTGTCTAATGTTAGTATTGTTTAATCGGTCCTAGTTATGGGACTTGTTGTTTAATGTTAGTATTGTTTAGTGGGTCCTAGTTATGGGACTTGTT
>NW_013667232.1:87395-91097 GCF_000517525.1 Limulus polyphemus | reverse complement strand
ATCCACTCAGGCCCGGCATGGCCAGGTGGTTAGGGTCGCGGGTTCGAATCCCCGTCACACCAAACATTGTCACCTCACGAAACAAAGTTTTTTTTATATCCACTCAGGCCCGGCATGGCCAGGTGGTTAGGGTCGCGGGTTCGAATCCCCGTCACACCAAACATTGTCACCTCACGAAACAAAGTTTTTTTTATATCCACTCAGGCCCGGCATGGCCAGGTGGTTAGGGTCGCGGGTTCGAATCCCCGTCACACCAAACATGCTTGCCCTTTCAGCCGTGGGGGCGTTATAATGTGACGGTCAATCCCACTATTCGTTGGTAAAAGAGTAGTTCAAGAGTTGGTGGCGGGTGGTGATGAGTAGCTGATTTCCCTCTAGTCTTACACTGCTAAATTAGGGACGGTTAACGCAGATAGCCCTCGTGTAGCTTTGCGCGAAATCTATAACAAACAAATTATATCTACTCTCTGTATTTTTCTTATGTTTTAAATATCAGAACATGATCTATAACTTTTTAAGGGTTAAATAAATTTACAGAAAACTCATTGTATCATGTTTGAGAAGTTTCAGCTTTGAATAAAACGTGGAATGTATTATAAGAAATGTTTGAAACACGGTAGCACCAAAACCATTTTTTCTCAAGGATGTTTTGGAATTGTTTTATCGTACTTTCCGTTATATTCTTACAATTTAAATATGTGTTATTTCTAAACTTTTGGTTGCATATAAAAACGTTTCACCTAATAGTTATGCTGTCTTTTGTAGTTACAATATTGTGAATTGATTTTTTTGAGGTTTTAACGCTAAAGGTAGAGTTTGAAACAAACTTTCGTAACTAAAAAACATTGTTTGGTATTACTGTGTTTTTAATATTTAGATAAAAAACTTAGTTTTCCACCTGATAAATTTGTTGGAATATATTGAAGATTCAAGGCTATCTTTAACATCATTCTCAGTTAACTGACGTGACTAGAGGTGGCGCTACCGTTTTCCCGAAAGTTGGAGCAGGTGTGTGGCCTTTAAAGGTAAGCTTAACATTTGCTTTATTTCAGGGTAAAGTTTTCGTTACTACTAGAATGTTTCTTTTTCAGTCCTTACAACAAATCACACTCATTAAGCCTAACAGATTTGCGTTTGTTGGAAAGTATATATGTAAATTGTTTGTCCAATCTCTGTCCACCATGGGGTATCAAATCCTGGAGTTTAGTTGTAAGTCTGTAAACTTACTACTAACCCCATGGAAGACATCCTTCTATTTAAGTTGAACACATTTGGCAAAATGTGATGCGTGAATTTCATTTTGCATGAAAAGTTTTATTATACTTCATATATGTATATTATATTAATTATGTATTTTAGAGAGTATTACTGACTATTCTGTTATTCGTCAAACTTGTGATGGCCTAATGTTAAATTTAAAGATAAAAAAAATTGTCCAAAAACTGTTAAACATATTTTTTACATTTAAAAAAGCGTGAGCATCACTTCTGAATCTAAACTGATATTTTTATTTTTTTCATTTATTCAAATTTAGTAGAAATTCTAATATTCGGAAATTTTTGATCTCCAAGTTTACTACACATTGGACTTTAAGGTGCTTTAATATTCCATTGGGTTGCGTTAACACTAGCTAAAAGGCACTATGTTGGTATGTTTTAGATCAGTGTTTCTCAACCGGTGGGCCACGAAAAGGCTTAAGATTAGATGACAATATTTAAAAAAATTGCAAAACAGCAAGAGTATAATGCAAACTAGAGAATACGTCGCAAATGCTAACTATAGATTAATGTCACACGCATAAACCAGCGTAGCAACTATGAAACAACATTGTGATACGTGTCGTACTTCTGTAATTTTCTGCGGTGAGCCGCGGGAAATTTTTAAAGTTTAGCTGGGCCGTGTTACTAAAAAGGTTGAGAACGCATTTTTCGTGAGTCATGACGAACCGGAGACCAGAATCACATAAAGAGATTAACGACTTTGGGAGGGGAAGGGTGGGGTGTGTATGAATTCAACGTCATAAATAAGTCAAATACAACTAAATACTATTTATTAACTACAGTTTGAGCAATACACACATGCGCACACATAAATAGAAAAATGAGAAGGTGATAAAATAAAGAAATTATATTTTTAGAGAAAATCGCCTTTAAAAACTATGGTAGTAATATATTTACTTGGCGACGTTTCGAGCAAACGCTCTTTTTTCAAGCCAGAAACCAGCTTGTTAATTAAATTATATACACACTCTTTGTGGCTTTATAAACATCAGGAGTCTAAATCTCTAACTGTCGATCCAAAATCAGTCGTTCTCAACATGTCACTTCCAATCGAAAGAAAAGCTAAGGCACCCAATCACTTGTCTGTCGTTGTTGGCCTTAGCTTGTTTATGATCGTCGATATTTACTGAGTGATCTCTCGCCATTACAGTTAGTTACCACTAGGTTTAGGTAGATGAACGACAATAGATACATTGGGTAAAGTGTCACCCAGCTCCATTTTCTCCAGAATTATCTTTTTTAAATGGTCGAGCAGACATTTACGGAAACAAAAAAACAAGCTGTAAGAACACTTGAATGAAAAACACAAAATAATAGCTTTATATGAGACGACTAAAATCGCTATTACCATAGTTACACAGTTACAAACATATATTTTCTAATGATACATCTGTTTTTTGATTATTTTTTTAGCCGCAGCATAGCGGCTCATAGAATGGTTCTGAGTTGTTTTTTTGTTTTTTTCAAGTAGAAACTTTTAGCTCATAGCTCCATCTCTTGGCCGATTTGAGATCTAATTACAGATACGACTATTGAGGATTCCCTCTTCTCTTATATATTTTTCAGCTAGTCAGGAGCCAATTTGATCCGGTGACCCGGGGCAATCGCATCCATTTACTCCCCCTTAAGCCGCCTCTGAACAGAGGTACCAGTGTAATTATACCACCAAAGTACCAGCTGTTACTACTGCAGTTGTATTTAATTAATTTCCTACAATGAATCAGATCAAATAGTAACCACGCACTGAGGAAGACATTTAAACTGTATCGAATCGTTTAGCAGGTTTTTCAATTATCTGCTTATAATGAAATTGTTTTAAAGTTAATCTTGTCTGGTGTGTCACTGAAAAGGTTTTAAATATTTATTTTATTGATGTTTTGTAGGGTTCTGCAGTTTTCTGGTATAACCTGAAAAAGAATGGCACAGAAGACAATTTGACCCTTCATGGTGCTTGTCCTGTTCTTCATGGGAGAAAGTGGGGTAAGTAGTAAGACACCACCAAGTAGCATAATGAAGCAGTTAAACAAAACGTTACTAAATCCATAGATTTTAATAATTAATTAATAATGATTATTCCTTCTTTTCCAGTATATTTCACAATATTTATAATGGGATATCTCACTGTACTAATTCATAGCAAAATGATTTTAAACACCAAGCAGCATTGAATTTTATCGATTTCCTATTGAAAGTTCCAAACAACTCTCACAGTGGCATATAACAACTATATAAACATCTATACATAGTAATTCGGCCTATGAGTAATTAATAAATCATATTCTTCCACTTTTTTACAGTGGCTAATTGATAAATCATATTCTTCCACTTTTTTTACAGTGGCTAATTAATAAATCATATTCTTCCACTTTTTTACAGTGGCTAATTAATAAATCATATTCTTCCACTTTTTTTACAGTGGCTA
>NW_013667232.1:81151-86522 GCF_000517525.1 Limulus polyphemus | reverse complement strand
GGCTAATTGATAAATCATATTCTTCCACTTTTTTACAGTGGCTAATTGATAAATCATATTCTTCCACTTTTTTACAGTGGCTAATTGATAAATCATATTATTCCACTTTTTTTTACAGTGGCTAATTGATAAATCATATTCTTCCACTTTTGTTTACAGTGGCTAATTGATAAATCATATTCTTCCATTTTTTTACAGTGGCTAATTAATAAATCATATTCTTCCTCTTTTGTTTACAGTGGCTAATTAATAAGTCATATTCTTCCACTTTTTTACAGTGGCTAATCGATAAATCATCTTCTTACACTTTTTTACAGTGGCTAATCGATAAATCATCTTCTTTCACTTTTTTACAGTGGCTAATTGATAAACCATATTCTTCCACTTTTTTACAGTGGCTAATTGATAAATCATATTCTTCCACTTTTTTACAGTGGCTAATTGATAAATCATCTTCTTCCACTTTTTTACAGTGGCTAATTGATAAATCATCTTCTTCCACTTTTTTACAGTGACTAATTAATAAATCATCTTCTTCCATTTTTTTACAGTGGCTAATTAATAAATCATCTTCTTCCATTTTTGACAGTGGCTAATTAATAAGTCATCTTCTTTCACTTTTTTACAGTGGCTAATTACTGGATCCGAGAAAAGGGTCAGATGCTTCGGAGACCGTGTAGCCTGAACCAGGAAGAATAAGTTTGGATGTTTATTCACCCTGTCAATTAACCCACAGTAACTTTGACTGTCAACCAATTTTCACCAGTTATAGTGGACTACTGAACCCTGTTTAAACTTGTATTCTTGCAAAGTGTTTAAATTTTTATTAGCCCTAAATGTTGAAATTTATATATCATCACCAGTTTTTCGTTTACTGCTGAATGGTATTATAGTTGAATCATCTAAACGGTTTGAACATATATAAAATTCACATGTATTTCTGATTACCAATCTAAAACTACAAACTTTCTTTGTAAATACACTGTGTTATTTTTTCTTTGGCCGCCTGTGTCAGTACTATATGTTCCACATCAACATGCCAATTTTAATAACTCAATTTCTCAGCTTTTGTATACAAAATAGTAATAATAAAACTACAATATTTTTTTGGTATTTTATACTATCATGTTTATGTTATAAACAATCATAACAGTATGAAAATAGTATAGTTTAACAATTCAGATTTATATTAACCGTAAATTTTATGATGATAAATGTAATCGTTGAAGTTTTCCAGTTAACTTAAAAAGTGCGCAAGTGCATGAAGTAAACATGACCAAAAGAAGGGGATAGTAGTACTCAGAATAAATTATAGTTATTACCATAAAAAGGCTTAGATAAACAATACGAATGACTGTGGAGGAGATGAAAGTTGTAATAAAGAATATTTTTTCCTGTAAAACTGAATATTACTGAAGCGAAAGTGAAGATTATACAATTACCATGCTCAAAATATTTCGAGGAGCATCATGTATATTGTTTGCATCTTTATCATATCCTTCTTGAGATTTCAAAATCGTTCTGAACTATAAAAAAAAAGAAAAGAAAGTGAAACAGATTAATCTAAACTGTTAAATTGCTTATAACGAAAGTATAAAAAAGACGAAGGTTTGCCTTTCGAAAGCGCTCGGGTTATAGGGTTTTATTCATTTCTATCCAGACTTCTTGAATCTACGTATTTTTTTAACATCATAAAAAACGTGCCACTGAAACGTTAAACAAGTTGTAAGGGGTTTTTTTTTTTGTTGTTGTTGTTGCCAGCCAATCGGAATTACTGTACCATTTTTATCGAATGAAATAACATGTGAGATTCTGATTTTTAACAAGAAATATTTCTTAAAGAAATCTACCGATATCAGGCTGTTTTCTTTGAAATTAAATTACATTGTCTCTCAACTTTTATTCTGTGGTTTAATTTGGTATTTCAAGTAGTGATAACTCCAGCTGTACTGAAGAAGTTTTTTTTCTTCTCACAATATTTTTCTTACAAAAAAAAAGGGCGAAAATCGTGATTAATGTACTTAAATAAACTTTTACTTTAAAAAATAAATATAGTTTACTGTCTTTGTGAAAAATGATAAGGGTTGTAATATTTTAAAATATCAAATATTTTAGTGTATAGTCTGACCACTAGGCTACGCTCGGCCCAGAAAACGAGAAAAAAATCCGTTTTCACAATGCTTCAAAATTTTAAAGATATTAATTTTGTTTAACTTCAATAAAAAGTATTTGAAATTGTCATTCTGACTACATGTTGCTCTCTCCCCCCTCTCTCTCTTTGTTTCACATATTTTATAAAGGGTTACCAACAGGTCAAAGTTTACAACTCTTACAATGTTATCACCCTCAATGCAGTTCCTTCCTGAACGATAAATTTACCTCGTCGTCATCTTTCGAGGTTTTGTTTTAACTGTTAATTAATTAAAGGCACCTATTTATGGTATATATTTTCTTCATTTTGAATATTAGGTAATGTTCAATCTACAAAATAAAATTTATTTATCTTTAAAAAAAATTCTATTGCATCTCTATTATGCAACATTACCAATGTACTTTTTAAACCAACAATGTATTGTAGTAAATAAAATATATTTAGTGTTACCTTTCTTATATTTAATTTATTAAAGTAAGCGTTCACCTAGAATTTTCAAAATGTTTTGTGCGCACATGTGTTTAGCTTTATGAGTTTTAACTACAAAACTTTAAATTCTTTCTCCTCTAGATATCCATTGTTCTATGTCATTTCCATTGTTTTCTTGTCACGAGGGGAAAATTGCTGTATAATAGAACATACTATGTAAAGGCGAATAGCGATCTTTTCCATCAGCGGGTCAGGTGATACCTTGAGGTACTGTCCTCATTAACTGTTAGAATATCCAACAGTGCCGTGGGTAACGCATACGCTCTGGGAAAGATTATGCTGTCGTATTTTGTACAGGGAAATTATATTCTTCCAGTCTTATTTGGAACTTCGCACTATTCGGGTAGTCTTCAGATTTTGGTCAGGTCTGCCTACTGGGTAAGAAAAATATTGTACGGTGTTCTAGTCACCCAAGAACTTTGATATGTGTTTTTGTTTAGTGAAGATTACTGCTCTCTTTGTTTTTACATGATGTTTGGTGTCTTTGAATTCACTCCGTCAGTCAAAGAGTTTAGCTTAATTACATAATACATTTTTCTGTCGAACCTCAAGTTATTTGTGGCTACTACTGAATCTGAACTATAAAATCAGTATATATAGGGAACATTTATTCATCACTGTATAAATTTACTTGTATTTTCTTTTATTTATAGCAAACTTACTAAGGTTATCTACTGACGTCATCCCCCTGTGGGACAGTGGCATGTCTACGGACTTACAACTCTAAAATCCGGGTTTCGATTCCCCGACGTGGATACAGCAGATAGCCCAATGTGGCTGGCTCCAAAATAAACAAACTTCCCTAGTTTCGACCACAGGGAAGGAAAGTCAGTCAGCATGGCTCTACTATCCACATTAAGATATTGCCTGTCACTCTTATAATGCACCCACAAGTACACAGAATATTTTTCTGCTATCTCACGACTCGAAACCGGCTTGCCATCTTGACTTTACTACATGAGCCGTGGTAATACATAGGGATAGTGATACTCATCATGTGATACGTGTTACCAGACTGAATTGTGCCAGCATTTAACTACTATTGTGGTACTTACTTTCACTGAGGGCTGGCTTGACGTTTTGGAAATACTCTACAGTTTGATAATAGTTCATGCTAATAGTATTAATTCTTACATGTGACTTTCCAACATAGGTTAAGGTTTATTGTGCCTTCTTAGTTTACACAAGAATTAGATGCCTGATGTTGGATTGTTACTTTACCTACAAATGTGTGCATTTTCAGTACAAACTAAAGATGTTGACAAACCTTCATATCTGACATACAAACAATGTGGACAGCTGCTCCAAGCATATTTTACACGTTTCTCCCTGATGTTAGTAAAAAATCATTTGATATTCTATTGTTTCTATAACTAAAAGACTTCTACTGATTCCTCCCATAAATAAGAACTCCAATGATGTTGATGCTGTTTCAGTTCTGTATTACAGAGTGCACTTTAAGTACGCTTCTTTACAGTGTGCGCTTTACGTGCGCTTCTTTACAGCGTGCACTTTACATAGATCAGTAGTAAAACACACCCAACTCAATAGTTTCTCTGTTAAATAAACTTGAATATTTTATGTTTACAGTACAGTTGTAGTGACTGAATGTCATTTGTTGTCATGTTTAGTAAGCCATATGATCACTTAAGTATAATTTTGTCTTAGTTATTATTTTAACAATATCTAATTGATAACACAGGCCTGCGAATTTAATCTTCATTAAAGTAGTTTTGGTTTTAATAGCTGATTTTCCATAACTTAGCTACGAAGATTTCGAAAATAATATTCATTTTTTATCACATAAGGATTTTTTACAAATCGGAAAGAAGAAAAACTCTTATTTAGATCAACTTATTATTTCATTTACCACAATTAATTTTCTTCTTATTATTATATTTGTTAACAAAAATACGAAAAAAACTGAAGGAAAGGAAAGAACACTGATGTCAAACAAATATGCATCCTCTTTCATCATGAATTGTTTTTGTGAAATCTACGTCTATTAGTCTCAAAACTACATCTTGTGGTCTTTCTTTTATGTATTGAGTTATGGCGTTTTGTGAAAAATCTGTACGTGATGGAGAAAAATTGATGTCATTTTCGGAATCAGTGTACAGGAATTATGGTACAACATGTAAACATTTCAAGACAATAAAACCATCGCAGGCCTGTGTGATTAAACTTAGGTACTGTATAGGCGACTAAACATTATAATAATGACTAGTTTGTAAAAAATAAAGAATGTAAATGTTTTAAAATGTTTTCTTCAAGTGAGAATAGGTACTACGAACAATTTCAAATAATTTATCATACATAAGTTGTGCTTTCTTCTGCACAGATTTCCATGTTACATTTTGATGAGAAGGTTTATGTAAGTAAGTACTGTATAACTGCTACTAATGATTTTTGTCAACACACAAGTTTAGGTACCCACGTTAACATATTTTCTTATTATAATTGTGTTTATTAATTAAACATTTTGACGAGAAGGTTTATGTAAGTAAGTACTGTATAACTGGTACTAATGATGGGATTTTAGTTAACACATTAGTTTAGTGACCCGCTTTAACATATTTACTTAGTATAATTATGTATATTAATTAAACATTTGGACGAGAAGGTTTGTGTAAGTAAGTACTGTATAACTGCTACTAATGATCTTAGTTAACACACAAGTTTAGTGACCCACGTCAACATATTTACTTAGTATAATTGTGTTTATTAATT
>NW_013667232.1:78915-80151 GCF_000517525.1 Limulus polyphemus | reverse complement strand
ATTTTAGTTAACACACAAGTTTAGTGACCCACATTAACATATTCAGTTAGTATAATTGTGTTTATTAATTAAACATTTTGACGAAAAGGCAGTAAGTAAGTACTGTATAACTGGTACTAATGATTTTAGTTAACGCACACGTTTAGTGACCCACGTTAACGTATTTACTTAGTATAATTGTGTTTATTAATTAAACATTTTGACGAAAAGGTTTATGTATGTAAGTACTGTATAACTGCTACTAATGATGGGATTTTAGTCAACACACAAGTTTAGTGACCCACGTTGACATAATTACTTAGTATAATTGTGTTTATTGATTAAACATTTTGACGAGAAGCTTTGTGTAAATAAGTACTGTATAACTGCTACTAATGATCTTAGTTAACACACAAGTTTAGTGACCCACGTTAACATATTTACTTAGTATAATTGTGTTTATTAATTAAACATATTGACGAAAAGGTTTATGTAAGTAAGTACTGTATAACTGCTACTAATGATCTTAGTTAACACACAAGTTTAGTGACCCACGTCAACATATTTACTTAGTATAATTGTGTTTATTAATTAAACATTTTGACGAAAAGGTTTATTAAATAAGTACAGTATAACTGCTACTAGTGATTTAGTTAACATACAAGTTTGGTGACTCACGTTAACATATTTTCTTATTTAGTTATACAGTACTTACTTACATAAACCTTCTCGTCAAAATGTTTAATTAATAAACACAATTATGCTACTAATGATGGGATTTTAGTTAACACATAAGTTTAGTGACCCACGTTAGCATATTTACTTAGTATAATTATTTATATTAATTAAACATTTGGACGAGAAGGCAGTAAGTAAGTACTGTATAACTGGTACTAATGATGGGATTTTAGTTAATACATAAGTTTAGTGACCCACGTTAGCATATTTACTTAGTATAATTATTTATATTAATTAAACATTTGGACGAGAAGGCAGTAAGTAAGTACTGTATAACTGGTACTAATGATTTTAGTTAACGCACACGTTTAGTGACCCACGTTAACGTATTTACTTAGTATAATTGTGTTTATTAATTAAACATTTTGACGAAAAGGTTTATATAAGTAAAGTACTGTATAACTGCTATTATTGATTTTAGTAAACACACAAGTTTAGTGACCCACGTTGACATAATTACTTAGTATAATTGTGTTTATTGATTAAACATTTTGACGAGAAACTTTGTGTAAGTAAGTA
>NW_013667232.1:64219-77915 GCF_000517525.1 Limulus polyphemus | reverse complement strand
GAATAGTGGGATTGACCGTCACGTTATAACGCCCCACGGCTGAAAGGCGAGCATGTTTGGTAGTATGCGGATTCGAACCCGCGACCCTCAGATTGTGAGTCGAGCGCCTTATCCACCTGGCCATTCCGGGCCACACAAGTTTAGTGACCCACGTTAATATATTTATTTAGTATAATTGTGTTTATTAATTAAACTTATCATACGAGATGTATTAAGCCCCAACAGTGATCCATGTTTTGTCAGAAGACCATGTGTCAGCCAAACAAGTTCAAAGTACAGTATATTTCATGCAATATGTTTAGTGAAAGAAAATTGTCCCAAAAGTTGTTAAATTTTAAATATTAGAATGAAATAGGGAAGCTTCGCACAGTCATTCTTATATACAGATACATCTACAAACACTCATGATGAATGTGCTGTTTCCTGGCCTTAAAATTCCATATGTTAAAACATTATTGCATATGTGCTGTTGTAAATACTATTAGAATGGGTTTAAGTATTAACTGGAGAGCTGAAATATGAACTGCATACATTGCTTACAATTTTCTTCACAATTTTGTACTGAACGTTCTGTTGTTTCAATATGGTGATATTTTCTTATATATATTTTTTTTTATCTAAGGTCAGTATCTTTATTAGGCCTCTGTCTGATATAAATATAACTGTAAAAGAGTTTTTGTTTTCCATCTAAATATTCACGGGAATGGCAAGAGTACACAAACTTTGAATTTCCATTTACTAATTTACATCTTCCAACTATTGTACGTGCAAACTTTTAAAGATTTGACATAGTTCTTCCAGAACTAGGTGAGAGAACTGGTATATCGCTAAATTTAACAAATCGGCATTATAACGAAAACATGTGCCACAAAGAGGAAAATGAAATTTGATTTATTCAATACAGCAACAATAACAACTGAGTTTAAACTAACCTTATAGGAAACAATTAGATACATTTTACCATATACAACTAAACTAAAGCAGCTGAATTGAAGTTTACTCTTTAAAAACAATGTCGTAGTTAAAGTTAATCATAAAAACCAAATATACAACTGTTGCTAGAAAGACTTTGGAACAATCTGTACTTACTCTTCCATTCATCCACACTAAGTTCCTTGTCCTGGAAGGGTTTATCATAGGGTGCAGCTGTTGGCTCATCCATCGCATCAACATACTTTACCAAACAGGGAATCATCATAGAGATCTGCTGTTGGCTCAATCATTAGATCAGCATACTTCGCCAAATAGTAATTCATCATAGGATTCAGTTGTTGGCTCATCCATTAGATCAGCATACTTCACCAAATAGGGATTCATCATAGAGTTCGGTTGTTGGCTCATCCATTAGATCAGCATACTTCACCAAATAAGGATTAATCATAGGATTCAGCTGTCGGCTCATCCATCGGATCAGCATACTTTACCAAATAGGGATTCATCATAGGTGCAGCTATTGTTTCATCCATTTGATCAGCATACTTCACCAAATATGGATTCATCATAGGATTCAGCTGTTGGCTCATCCATTAGATCAGCATACTTCACCAAGTAGTGATTCATTATAGAGTTCAGTTGTTGGCTCTTCCATTACATCAGCATACTTCACCAAATAGGGATTCATCATAGAGTTCAGTTGTTGGCTCTTCCATTACATCAGCATACTTCACCAAATAAGGATTCATCATAGGATTCAGCTGTTGGCTCATCCATTAGATCAGCATACTTCACCAAGTAGTGATTCATCATAGAGTTCAGTTGTTGGTTCATCCATTAGATCAGCATACTTCACCAAGTAGTGATTCATCATAGGATTCAGTTGTTGGCTCTTCCATTACATCAGCATACTTCACCAAATAAGAATTAATCATAGGATTCAGCTGTCGGCTCATCCATCGGATCAGCATACTTCACCAAATAGGGATTCATCATAGATGCAGCTATTGTTTCATCCATTTGATCAGCATACTTCACCAAATAGGGAAAGGCTAGGACTTCTGTTGCTGTTTGTCGTTTCTCTGCATCTAATTCTAGAATTTTCTACACTAAACCTTAGGCTACATACATAGAATAATATATAATATTAAGTATATTACCACAAGCACAAGACGGAAATTTTACCATGTGCAATGTTGTCTTTCCTGGAAACAAAAAGTCATTGTTTAGCAACAACAAAACTTCCAGAACAAAAACAAATGTAAAATACTACCAGTAATATACATGGAAATATCAAATGATAACTAAAATAAGACAGGACAAAATCAAAACGAAAAAAATCAGGATTACTTCTTCATTAGAGAATGGAAAATGAGCATCCAAAAAAATGTGTTAAACAGATACGTAGCAGTAATATGATTAATTTATTAAAATATTTGAAAGACTTAATTTGTTTGATCAGGTCATGTTGCCTTCACTTAATAATAGAGTAATACAAATTTTTTCAGTGAATCTACTATATAATGAATTGTTGGAGCAAGCTTTAAATGATTGTGGAAGAGTACTCAGGGAAAGAGAGTAATATAATCTTTAAAGGGAGAGAAGAGTAATACGATTTTTTTAAAGAGAGTAATATAATTTTTAAAGGGAGGGAAGAGTAATACGATTTTTTTAAAGAGAGTAATATGATTTTTTAAGGGAGAGAGGAGTACTATGGCTGATTGTCTTAACTGGTTTAGTTGACTTTGAAATATATATGTACTGCCAATTTCTGTTCTTGTTTCAACAAATATTTCTATTTAGCCAATGAAATATGTGCTATTCTTGGATAATATATGATATTAAGCAAACTGTGATATACATCTGATAGTTCATAAAAATTGCATAACTTCGTGTTTTGGAAATTAAAAATGCAAATGACATTTAATTACAGACATGAAAACAATGACATGGTTGTGAAGCTCTCTTTTACTGAAATTTATCATCAGAAAATGGCTTAACAAAATTGTGAAATATTCTGTTCCTGCATTGAAGCTCTAGTTATTGTTTAACCAAAGTGTAGGGTAAAAGTATTAAATCTTGCTTTCTGGTTTTAATTCTTGTTTTAATCAGAATTTACTTTTTTTTTACAAACTTTCGTTATAAATTCCAGATATTATCCTAATAATATAATAATTATCTATTTTTCTCATTTTACAATGACAAATAGAAACTCTAAAATGAAAGAACGTTTTTTAAAACAAAATTTCTAAATATTATGAATCAAAAATTATACAAATGCTAAAAATAAACCAAAATAAATATATGTTTTTTCAAGTATAAATTAGATATCATGCAGGAGGTGTGTGCCAAATTTCATGATTTATTTAAACACTATAATAAGAGTAAGAACAAAAAGAATATGGGTTTTGGTTTGGTTTGAAGTTTGAGCAAAGCTCTAGCCTTCCCTAATTTAGCAGTGATAGACTAGAGGGAAAGCAGCTAATCAATAGCACCCATCAGCAAAGAACATGGGCTGATAGTGACACTTGCAGATATGGAAATGACAAACTAAATGAACCATTGCATGCAGAATAAAGAACTCCAGCTTACTCTATGGTTAATGGAAAGAGAATGAAAATACTGAAAAACGGGGACATACACACACACACACATATATATATATAATTTAAGGACAACAAGGAGCCTATTGGTCTATCTAGGCCATCCCATCCCTATACTGAGTTCTAAAATAAAAATACTCAAAACCACCCTTCATCATTTAAATATTTATCAATCCTTCCTTTAAACTCATATAAAATTAACTGCATTTATAACATCTGATGGCAATCCATACCAAAGGCCACCATTCTGCTAGAAAAATATAACTATCTTAGCTAAAGATAGCTCTTACCTTGCCATAATTTATCTTTGTATCCCCTAGTCCGACCATTCTCATCATTAAATATGGAAAAAGATGATGCATCAACACTATCAATTCCCTTAACAATTTTAAACACTCCCCTTTAACTCTTCCAGAGAAAACAGCTGTATGTGATTAAAAGTACAATAGCTGAAGAGTACCGACGCAACTGTTAGTTTTAATTGAGCTGAAACACAAAAAGACTAAAAATTATAAAAAATATTTTACAAGTTTATTTAAGTGACGCAGAAATCACCTACGTTCGGAAATATTTACACGTAAAATGCTGTAGATTTGTTTGTTCGTTTGTAGTTAAGCACAAAGCTACACAATTGGCTACCTGTACTGTGCCCACCAAAGGTATTGAAGCCCGGTTTTTAAAGTCCGAAGGCTTACCGCTGTATCACTGGAGGGGGGCAAAGAATAACCAAGTGTTTGTCTAATTGAAATTTCTGACCTCATATACTGGTTTCGCAAAAATTGAATACACCAGACGCTATAAAATTTGAAAAAAAAATCAATATATAAGACCTTAAATATTTATAAATACAATAAAAAACAGGTTGCAAACATTTAAATCTAATTATGAAGTAGTTTTTACATTAATATCAGTCAAAAGATGAAACAGCAATAATAACAATGAAAGGAATGAAACTTAAAATGCAGCCAATTACAAATACAAAAAACTGTCGTTTTAGCCAATTACAAATACAAAAAACTGTCGTTTTAGCCAATTACAAATACAAAATATAAAAAACTGTCGTTTTAGCCAAACCACAACCGTCATGGAGAATTTACAAAGTGAATACACAAATCTTATATAACATCACTTCTAGTCTTTTACTTCGCCTACGACTCAAGCATACAGAGAAATATGCTGAAATTCAAAAGGGAAAATATGAGAAGAGCAGATGTTTCAAATTTAGCAGTGATAAACTATAAGGAAGTCTACACCACCCACAGCGAACTCATGGGTCACTCGTTACCAATGGATAGTGAGATTAACCATCATATTATAACGCCTAATGGCTGAAAGGGCGAGCACGGTAGATTTATGGGGATTCCAATCCGCCACCCGCAGATTATGAGTCCAGCACTTTAACTACCAAGCCATGTGAGCCCCCCTTTGTAAGTTACACTGAGCGAAATGAAACCACTAAAGAAAGTTAACCCCAAGTTAAAATACTTTCACTTTAATACATTAGAACTATGAAACTCGAGACCAACAAAACGACTTCACTTTTAAAACGACTGTAACAACTCTGAATCGAATACCTCATGGACTCGACCTAGACAAAGTGAAAGTAAACTATGGCGCTAAACTTCGTTCATGGAAAATGAGCTCCTAACATAAAACGAGAACTTTATAAGCTTTTCTAAAATAAAAACAAAGAAAACATGTAAACCTGCAGAAACACACAATTTTACTGCAAGAACTTTAATAGTTCTCGCTATGTTAAACATGTATACCTGCAGAAACACACAATTTTACTGAAAGAACTTTAATAGTTCTCGCTATGTTAAACATGTATACCTGCAGAAACACACAATTCTACTGAAAGAACTTTAATAGTTCTCGCTATGTTAAACATGTAAACCTGCAGAAACACACAATTCTACTGCAAGAACTTTAATAGTTCTCGCTATGTTAAACATGTATACCTGCAGAAACACACAATTCTACTGCAAGAACTTTAATAGTTCTCGCTATGTTAAACAGGAGGAAAACATTGGTTTTTGCCAAACAAGTTAATTGAAGGAAAACACACACACATGAAAAGCTTTATAAATCTATGTATTACATCACTGTAATTCTGAAATAATAGCTGTGTAATCTGTTCTTCTCATAATTTCCATTTTGAATTTCAGCATATTTCTCTGTATGCTTATGTCGTAGGCGAAGTAAGAGACTAGATGTGATAATTTTTTTCACAAATGTTCCTCTATTAATATTTTTCGGTGTTGAACATCGAGATCATTTGACTTTAGAGTCTCTTTCGACTTCAACTGTTAAAAATGTATATACATTTTTTTAGATATATACATTATTATACAGAACCTTTGAGCCACCCCTAAATATTATGCTCTTAGGATATGTACCTAGAAAGTGGGTATATTTTGGGTTTGGGGATCTTAGCAACTGGAGTAAGAGATCTGGTGAATGTACATAGAAAGTGGGTATATTTTGGGTTTGGGGATCTTAGCAACTGGAGTAAGAAATCTGGTGAATGTACCTAGAAAGTGGGTATATTTTGGTTTTGGGGATCTTAGCAACTGGAGTAAGAGATCTGGTGAATGTACCTAGAAAGTGGGTATATTTTGGGTTTGGGGATCTTAGCAACTGGAGTAAGAGATCTGGTGAATGTACCTAGAAAGTGGGTATATTTAGGGTTTAGAGATCTTAGCAACTGGAGTGAGAGATCTGGTGAATGTACCTAGAAAGTGGGTATATTTTGGGTTTGGGGATCTTAGCAACTGGAGTAAGAGATCTGGTGAATGTACCTAGAAAGTGGGTATATTTTTGGTTTGGGGATCTTAGCAACTGGAGTAAGAGATCTGGAGAGAATCGATGGAAGAGTGGAAATCTGAAGTATAAGCAGATACTAAAATATCACATTATACATTCTCTAAAATGACAGATAGGAGGTGGGTTCATTGTGCAACGTGATCCTGACCCTAAACATACGGCCAATGCTGCCAAACTGTACTTGATGCAACAAAGGAACGTGTAATGCTAGACATCGTGGAGTGGCTTCCACGGAGCCCAGGTCTCACCATTAGTGAAACAATTTGGACAGAAAAAAAACGAACCTCGAAAGGTTGTTTTTATTGTACTTCTGGATGCTTAGAATTATATATCAGACAGTTTTTATGGACAATACAAAAACAGTCTTCCACGATGTTTTCAATCGATTTTGAAAGAAAAATGAGGTCATAGTCTAAGGATCTTATTTGCCATTCTATCAGATGTATATTTCCTTACTTTCAAAGTGTTTTCTACTCTATATGAGGCCATAGTCTAAGGATCTTATTTGCCATTCTATCAGAGGTATATTTCCATACTTTCAAAGTGTTATCTACTCTATATGAGGCCATAGTCTAAAGATCTTGTTTGCCATTCTATCAGAGGTATATTTCCTTACTTTCAAAGTGTTTTCTACTCTATATGAGGCCATAGTCTAAAGATCTTGTTTGCCATTCTATCAGAGGCATATTTCCTTACTTTCAAAGTGTTTTCTACTCTATATGAGGCCATAGTCTAAGGATCTTGTTTGCCATTCTATCAGAGGTATATTTCCTTACTTTCAAAGTGTTTTCTACTCTATATATTCCAAAAATCTATGAACCGCACAAATCAATTCAGATGGCTAAAATCGTTTGCAAAGTACTATATATACAACTCAGACTTTAAGAATACCTGCCGTGATAAAGATAGTGTTTCTAAATTGAGATAATGACCGTGTGACCAATTCAATCCTTTGTATACACGCCTCTTCTAATTTACACTACATATTCAAAGAGATTTTGTGAATTTGATATTAAGTTTAATTTCGGAGAACGTTAAGAGCCTGTTCTTTTTTAATTTCGAGTTAATTTCTCTTTAAAATACAAAATAATAATAAAATGTGATGCCCAATCAATGATTTGATTTACTACTTCTTACTAAGTTATACCGCGACCGTGAACAAGGGCATATCCAAAGAATAAGACTAGGCTTTAGATAATAACGGATAGCAAAAGGACATCTCAATACACCATACATATATTTTCAATTTAGTAAAGCACCAGACACTTACCATTTCAATCCGTCATCTCTTATTAGCGCCATTTAAAGAGTTCGCCTTTAATGAGCCTTCGTTGCCCATTATGTAAACTATATAGATATCCTGCCAACAAATATATCAGCAATTAAAACTCTCCTCTTTATTAATTTCAGGGCTTCCACAAGTCAAGTTGCATGACTTTCAATATCACGGGCGTGTGCCCACTAAGAGACATGGACCATACATCAAGCAGACTTCTTAAGAGCAGTTTGGATGACTCTTTTTTTTTTTTAATATTGCTACATCCGTATTTCGTAGAGAAAGTTTGGCTAAAACAACAATTATCCAACCATTTATCCAGCCGGATCGGAGTTTACCGAATAACTTAATATCCGACAGGTTTCAGATATAGGGGCGAATATCCGTGCATCCGTAATGCCCCCTCCCCAGTGGCACAGCGATGTGTCTGCGAACTTACAACGCTAGAAACCGGGTTTCGATACCCGTGGGGGGCAAAGCACAGATATCCCTTTGTGTAGCTTTGTGCTCAACTACAAACAAACAAGCATCCTTAATGTAGAAGATCAAGGCCGGTAATGTGGGGGTGTACAATCCTGATAAGAGGGATGATAATGATGAAGAACGTGATATTCTTTATTACTCTTGTGTTTCACTATAAAGTTTTTATTATTATTTTGTCAGTTTGTTGAGTGTAAATAAATTTCTAGATAATGTTTGAACTGAAAGTTTTAACATATGTAAGAAATTTAAATGTTTGCAATTTTGAGAGTCAGAAAATTACAGCCTCAAAAAAAAAGTACACGTCATTGCGAGATATTTTTGGCATGGAAGGATTAAGGAAAACCACCAATTTAAATCTATTTCAAATATTCTTTAAAAATCACAAGTGAGTGTTATTATTTTTTACATGTAAGTATTAAAACATCTCATTGACACATATTACATGCAAGTGTTAATACACCTTATTAACACATATTACATGCAAGTATTAACACCACCAATAAATATCCATAGTGCAGCATAGTAAAATCATTCCATACTTCTGTTTCCTTATGATCAATAGCCTTCGTTTTGATCAACTGATCCTGACATTGGGTCTCTTAGTTCAACTGATCACTTCATTGAGCCTTTTAGTTTTAGGCTTTAAAATAGGTCATTTTTGAGTTATTTAAATAAGTATATCTTCGTTATGCGAATTCAAACTATATATATCGTCATGTGATTAGTCATAAACGTTTGTGCCCTACGCGACTTTCTTGTTTGAACCCATATATACTCATATACATCCGTTAACGCCCTCTAAATTTTTGCATTCTTACGTACGTCTTTTCTTCTCATGCAGATTATATGTACTACTTAACAATTTAAAGGTTTCAAACCGAAGAATTACAATGAATAAGTCCCCTTGTGGGACAGCAGTAGGTCTACGGACTTGCCATGCTAAAAACCGGGGTACAATTCCATGCGGTCGGCACAACACATAACCTAATGTGGCTTTGCTCTAAAACAAACAAATACGCTGAATGATGTTATTGTACAATGTGCATATGCTAGTCAGTTCTTTCTAGTGGATTTAAGATGTCTCCTATCATCAGCCCACAAAATGCTGCTCCGTCTGTTGATTATTTGATTTTTGAAGTTCTAATGGGGAATGTTCAAACTTGGACAAGGTTTAACTAATAACATTGATGTATTAAAGAAATAAAGCCGACGTTTAATAGTACACAATAGATATTTTCAAATGAAACTGTTCCCAGTCTCAAAATGCAATAAAACTTTGTTTTCTTAATAATCTAATGTATAACGATAAGATACCGTGAAACTGGGAATCATGTTTCGGCGTCTTTCTGCGTCATCATCAGGAGCTCCTGATCTGACTGAACTGAAGTAAGAGGCTGAACATAAAAACGGTAATGGAACAGAAACAACATTTTAATTATTAAAGTTATTAAACAAAACCCAGACAATTTGAATACAGTAGAATGTGTAGATGAGAGACAGTGCTTCTCTCTAGAAGATGTGTACCAGAAGAAGTTCTGAGAAGAGACTGGATGAAATCTGAACTTAGACTCAAAGAGTGCAGAAATTATAATAGCGTCATCTCTTCTGACACACGTGCATTGCAACCATCACCCTTGGTCGTTCCATAAGTAAATATAGAGAAGTTAATCCCCCCCCCCCAGATAGTGTAAAACGTCTACACCGCTGACCTCTCTATAGAGGCCACATAATATAGAAACGCACGAAGTTTTACAGTGACATCTTCTATAAGAGAATTCAATGGTAACAAAGTGGGACAACCCAAAACAATGTGAAACTAGGACAATGGCAGTTTATAGTTTAGAGATTATAGTGGTTGCTTTTATAATCTTTACAAAGTAGATTTAGTTCTTAAGACGTTAATAGTGTTATATCTACCAGATATATACCTGAGAAGTGGTATGATGATTCTCTACAGATAACTATGGGACGAGGGATATAGACGTACTTGTGATGAGGGTTAGTGTTACTGTGTAATGTTTCCCGGGCACCACAGCAACAGTCCTTCACAAAATTTCCCTGAAGATGGCAGAAGAGTAGCAGCCTAAACTTAGGATATAAACGAGTGACTGGTATCTAGTAATAAAGAAACAGATAAATAATAACTAATTAGTAATTATACTTAGGTGACCGTATGGGTTACTAACTATGACACCGAAATTTCTATTTTGTTTGAATATTATATGAACTGATTGAATATTCCTTTCAATTTTTTACATAACTTTTGAAAAGTTCGTGCAATTTAAGTTGTTGTTTTTTCTTTCTTTTTTACTGAACGTTTGCCATCTATTATTTCAACCTATATTGAGTTGTTCTGAAAAATATTTCTTGATGTCATTCATATCCTAACTATTGCTTGTGCTGCCATCTATGAAGTGCATTATAATTTAAAGGTTTAGTAAAACAATTCTGGAGTTTTCAGGAGTTACACGAACTAAAACAACTAACAAAAATAAAAAGTACACTATTTTTTAGAAAATACAACATTATTATATGATCATCCAACTACCCACGTATTAAATAAAGTCTTGCTCTATGAGTGGTTGATTTTTCTTAAAGGATTCACAATTAAAAGGGGTGGTGGGGTGCTTCTGCCTGGGATCTTTTTAAGGATAAAAATATATTTATACCTTAAAAGACATTTTGATTTGACGTCTAGCTTCACGTGCTAAAAATTTAAATGATTACCAAATTCGAACCATTGGTTTAATTGCTTGTCACTTGCCCCCCAGTGGCACAGCGGTATGTCTGCGGACTTATACTGATAAAAACCAGGTTTCGATACCTGTGGTGGGCAGAGCACAGATAGCCCTTCGTGTAGCTTTGCGCTTAACAACAACACTTTCTTGTCCCTTTAAGCTTGGGTTTATCACAGCTCAGTAGTTAAAGTGCTGGACTGTGTATCTGAGGTTTCATGGTTAGCGTCCCGTTATCGCTAAAAAACTAAAAAATTCAGAACTGCACAAATGTTCAAACGAACGATTCTTCCAAAGTTGCTTCTTTAATTAGAAGTGACATGACTCGAATTTGAAAACTTGAACTCGCATCGATTTCATTCTGTGTCTGTGACAGAACCAGAGTAGCAAATTAGTCATGAATGATAAAGCCGTGAAGTCAACATGGAGAACACTGAGGCGATGGGTTTTAAGTGTTATTTCTCTTGGTTGTAATTATTTTTCATTGAAATTGTTCTATACTTTTAGTCTAACATAACACAAGTAAGCCCCCAGTGGCACAGTGGTATATCTGAGGACTTACAATGCTAGAAACCGGCTTCCGATACCCATGATGGGCAGAGCACAGATAGCCTTTGTATAGCTTTGTGCTTAACTTCAAACAAACAAGTACAAAGAAAGCCAATTTACTGATACTTTGTTGGAGTGCATCGAATATTGTTCATTATCACTAAGTGAACGCTTCAAGTTTCAAATATTTTTGTCCAGCATGGTGAGTTGTTCGTAAAATAAGTGAATTTAAGTATTTTTTCTAACACTTCAAAGGTTACTGTTACGTCTCTGGTCGTTTGTTAATTTCCCGTAAAAATTCTTCCCGAGGAACTTCAGCGATACAAGTCCTTTCTTAAATAAAACTAGTTTATTCTTCCTCAATACAACTTTGCAATACACGGAATTTCCACAGTTAGTTTAACTTAAGCACACACTATAATTCACAACGAACGATTCACGTACTTTACTTACTACCGCGCTTGACTCAATTGTCCGTCTCTATCTCTGCCTGTCTGCAATTCAATTATTTATACCGTCACTTCTCGCCGGTCTTATATATACAAAATAGAGGGCGTCTGGCAAACACTCGAGCCTTCAGGAACGTTCGAGATACTCATTACCTGTTACCAGCGTCACGTAACTTCCGCTGTCGTAACAATACATATATTAATATAACTCATATACTACAGTTATTTATCAAGAAAAAGTTTAATTTTTCTCCATTAAGCGATGTTTTATATTGCCTCAATGTCTCTATCACACTTTCTGACAGTACAAACTGTTACCTACTACAGTCAAAATAAATGACTAGAAATAGAAGCTTACTGGTATAAACTGTTTAGTATCGTCTAAAAGTGTGACATATATGAGAAGATCAAGGCGAGAAAACAAAAATTATTCAAAGAAAACGAAACTTTTTCTTGAGAAACGAGTGTATGTATGTGAAAGACGTAATATGCTTAAATGAAATAAACCTTAATGAGATAACTTTAAACACCAATTCCATACCAACATGAAGAAGAAAGGACATTTTTAGTCCCAAACTCTCAGTGGATTTATGCAATCATGACTTCCCTAAACTAATGCAACACTAGACACATCAAGTATTACTACAGCTTCAGCCCCTTGGAGTGCCACAAACCTTGAATCATATTTTACTAAAGGTTTGTCCCTGAATAATTAGAGTCAGATTGTTGACTGCTCCAAGTGTAAAGTGATTTTCATGTGAACATTAAAAATACTTTTCTTCATCTTAAAATTTTCAATTTCGCTCATGTAACCTCTAAAACCGTCTAAATAAATATCAAAAGTTTTTGCAGTTAAACTATATATTTTATCTTTTATTTTCCCTACCCTAACTCTATATGGACTTCGTCGATATGACCGCCCTCGTAACCACCATAAAATTTAAAAATAGGAAATAAATCTAAACTACCCTTTTTGTCTTTCTAGAATGACTGCTGATTGTAACAGAAACCTACATTTGTTTATCCTAAATAGCTTAAGGTGTGTAACAATATACATCTTTTTATACAATATTTTATTGTATTATTGCCCTTTGAACTTTGTCTAACTAATAATCCTACCATACAAGTTGTAAATCACTCAGCAAAACGCGTAGCTCAAGTTTCCGTATTCAATGACGTAAAGCACGAGCTGCTCGAGATCATACCTCGTGTAGAATTATTACTGTGATTGTTCGTTTTTAGTGTCTTGCCTAATCTAACCTTAATATTGTTGCGTCAGCGAGGTCACGTGACTAGTATCACGCCATGTCCTTCTCAAACCTTCATGAATTATCGGGAGACTGCTAGATTGGAGGTAGGCTGGTATATATAAGACGTTCACAACGTGACGGGACAACAAGGTAATGAGTAATTGAACTGCAGTCAGAGAGAATATTGTTAAGCACGTGAGAAGTTCGTTGAGAATTATAGCGTTTGTTACAGAGCGACTGTTGACATTAAGTGTATCGTAAAGTTGTATTCGAAAGAATAAACCAGTTTTATTTAAGAAAGGACTTGTGTCGCTGAAGTTTCGTCGGAACGAATTTATGGAAAATTAACTAACGAACGGTGACGTAACAAATTGGTGTCAGAAGTGGAACGAAAAAAAAAGAAATGGAAACGAGAAGCGGCAAATCAATCTACAGCTTAGCAGACTTGATGGCAGCAATACAAGAGCAGCAAAATAAACAAGAAGAACGAGAAAATAAACAAGAAAACAAACAAGAAGAGAGACAACAGCAGTTGCAAGAAAACCTGCAACAGTGGCAGCTCGAACAACAAAATAAACATAAAGAGAGATTA